>NC_089814.1:11879090-12179090 GCF_029633855.1 Hoplias malabaricus
CTCCTCCTCTGTATTATTACACACTTTATAAAACCACTCTCAAGCTCCTCCTCTGTATTATTACACACTTTATAAAACCACTCTCAAGCTCCTCCTCTCCATTATTACACACTTTATAAAACCACTCTCAAGCTCCTCCTCTGTATTATTACACACTTTATAAAACCACTCTCAAGCTCCTCCTCTG
The DNA here is from genome assembly GCF_029633855.1 of Hoplias malabaricus. Classification (NCBI taxonomy): domain Eukaryota; kingdom Metazoa; phylum Chordata; class Actinopteri; order Characiformes; family Erythrinidae; genus Hoplias; species Hoplias malabaricus. Next base: position 11,879,278 of record NC_089814.1, read on the forward strand.
TATTATTACACACTTTATAAAACCACTCTCAAGCTCCTCCTCTCCGTTATTACACACTTTATAAAACCACTCTCAAGCTCCTCCTCTGTATTATTACACACTTTATAAAACCACTCCCAAGCTCCTCCTCTGTATTATTACACACTTTATAAAACCACTCTCAAGCTCCTCCTCTCTATTATTACACACTTTATAAAACCACTCTCAAGCTCCTCCTCTGTATTATTACACACTTTATAAAACCACTCTCAAGCTCCTCCTCTGTATTATTACACACTTTATAAAACCACTCTCAAGCTCCTCCTCTGTATTATTACACACTTTATAAAACCACTCTCAAGCTCCTCCTCTGTATTATTACACACTTTATAAAACCACTCTCAAGCTCCTCCTCTGTATTATTACACACTTTATAAAACCACTCTCAAGCTCCTCCTCTGTATTATTACACACTTTATAAAACCACTCTCAAGCTCCTCCTCTCCATTATTACACACTTTATAAAACCACTCTCAAGCTCCTCCTCTGTATTATTACACACTTTATAAAACCACTCTAAAGCTCCTCCTCTCCATTATTACGCACTTTATAAAACCACTCTCAAGCTCCTCCTCTGTATTATTGCACACTTTATAAAACCACTCTCAAGCTCCTCCTCTCCATTATTACACACTTTATAAAACCACTCTCAAGCTCCTCCTCTCCATTATTACACACTTTATAAAACCACTCTCAAGCTCCTCCTCTGTATTATTACACACTTTATAAAACCACTCTCAAGCTCCTCCTCTCCATTATTACACACTTTATAAAACCACTCTCAAGCTCCTCCTCTGTATTATTACACACTTTATAAAACCACTCTAAAGCTCCTCCTCTCCATTATTACGCACTTTATAAAACCACTCTCAAGCTCCTCCTCTGTATTATTGCACACTTTATAAAACCACTCTCAAGCTCCTCCTCTCCATTATTACACACTTTATAAAACCACTCCCAAGCTCCTCCTCTCTATTATTACACACTTTATAAAACCACTCTCAAGTTCCTCCTCTGTATTATTACACACTTTATAAAACCACTCTCAAGCATCACCTCTCTATTAATACAAACCACTCTCAAGATCCTCCTCTCCATTATTACACACTTTATAAAACCACTCTCAAGCTCCTCCTCTCCATTATTACACACTTTATAAAACCACTCTCAAGCTCCTCCTCTGTATTATTACACACTTTATAAAACCACTCTAAAGCTCCTCCTCTCCATTATTACGCACTTTATAAAACCACTCTCAAGCTCCTCCTCTGTATTATTGCACACTTTATAAAACCACTCTCAAGCTCCTCCTCTCCATTATTACACACTTTATAAAACCACTCCCAAGCTCCTCCTCTCTATTATTACACACTTTATAAAACCACTCCCAAGCTCCTCCTCTCTTCTATTACACACTTTATAAAACCACTCCCAAGCTCCTCCTCTCTATTATTACACACTTTATAAAACCACTCTCAAGTTCCTCCTCTGTATTATTACACACTTTATAAAACCACTCTCAAGCATCTCCTCTCTATTAATACAAACCACTCTCAAGATCCTCCTCTCCATTATTACACACTTTATAAAACCACTCTCAAGCTCCTCCTCTCCATTATTACACACTTTATAAAACCACTCTCAAGCTCCTCCTCTGTATTATTACACACTTTATAAAACCACTCTCAAGCTCCTCCTCTGTATTATTACACACTTTATAAAACCACTCTCAAGCTCCTCCTCTGTATTATTACACACTTTATAAAACCACTCTCAAGCTCCTCCTCTCCATTATTACACACTTTATAAAACCACTCTCAAGCTCCTCCTCTGTATTATTACACACTTTATAAAACCACTCTCAAGCTCCTCCTCTGTATTATTACACACTTTATAAAACCACTCTCAAGCTCCTCCTCTCCGTTATTACACACTTTATAAAACCACTCTCAAGCTCCTCCTCTGTATTATTACACACTTTATAAAACCACTCCCAAGCTCCTCCTCTGTATTATTACACACTTTATAAAACCACTCTCAAGCTCCTCCTCTCTATTATTACACACTTTATAAAACCACTCTCAAGCTCCTCCTCTGTATTATTACACACTTTATAAAACCACTCTCAAGCTCCTCCTCTGTATTATTACACACTTTATAAAACCACTCTCAAGCTCCTCCTCTGTATTATTACACACTTTATAAAACCACTCTCAAGCTCCTCCTCTGTATTATTACACACTTTATAAAACCACTCTCAAGCTCCTCCTCTGTATTATTACACACTTTATAAAACCACTCTCAAGCTCCTCCTCTGTATTATTACACACTTTATAAAACCACTCTCAAGCTCCTCCTCTCCATTATTACACACTTTATAAAACCACTCTCAAGCTCCTCCTCTGTATTATTACACACTTTATAAAACCACTCTAAAGCTCCTCCTCTCCATTATTACGCACTTTATAAAACCACTCTCAAGCTCCTCCTCTGTATTATTGCACACTTTATAAAACCACTCTCAAGCTCCTCCTCTCCATTATTACACACTTTATAAAACCACTCTCAAGCTCCTCCTCTGTATTATTGCACACTTTATAAAACCACTCTCAAGCTCCTCCTCTCCATTATTACACACTTTATAAAACCACTCTCAAGCTCCTCCTCTCCATTATTACACACTTTATAAAACCACTCTCAAGCTCCTCCTCTGTATTATTACACACTTTATAAAACCACTCTCAAGCTCCTCCTCTCCATTATTACACACTTTATAAAACCACTCTCAAGCTCCTCCTCTCCGTTATTACACACTTTATAAAACCACTCCCAAGCTCCTCCTCTGTATTATTACACACTTTATAAAACCACTCTCAAGCTCCTCCTCTGTATTATTACACACTTTATAAAACCACTCTCAAGCTCCTCCTCTCCATTATTATGCACTATATGAACCACTCCCAACTTCTCACGATGAAAATTCACACCACAACACCACTCTAATTTCTCCTTTCCTTCCAAGTCATGCTCAGACAATCAGCGAAAGCCACCCAGCCTGTGTTTATCAGAGTTCCTTTACTTTCCCTCAGTCCACAGTGAGTGTGGTCTGCATCTCACAAACAGTTATTTAAAAGAGTTGTTTTTCTCACTCTCTCTCTCTCTCTTTCTCCTTTATGTAATCACATCCAAAATTAGAACATCAACATGAATGCAGAGATCTAATTATCACAAATAATGAAATTAAAGTTCACTGTAACCGATAATGAAAATCTATAGAGAAACATCTGTAGGGGAGTCTGAGGGAATAGTTAGCACAGGGCTGATTCCCCTAAGAAAACGGATGCATCATCTAACGTTCTGTGGCAACAACAATAATGAGAGAGAGAGAGAGAGAGAGAGAGAGAGAGAGAGAGAGAGAGAGAGAGAGAGAGAGCGAGAGAGAGAGAGAGAGAGAGAGAGAGAGAGAGAGAGAGAGAGAGAGAGAGAGAAAACAGAATAGAGAAAGAGAAAGAGCAGGAGAGAAAGACAACATTTCAACAACTTCTACTAGACAGTAATGATTTTTGGAGCTAGGGAGTTTGATTTATTTTTGCAAGCACAATCTGTAACATTGATTCCACAGACACTGCACCCAGTGTGTCCTCTTTCTTGGCAGCAGACAGGATTTCATAGCTTGGTGGATCTCAGTGGGTTGCTGGAAGGAATCAGCAATTATTATTTGCAAAAGAAATGGTTTTAACCTGGCAAATTCTCCGGAGACTGTCTGGCAAATGAAGCCAATGATCAAGCCAAAACACTTTAACACATTGGTACTTTAACACAAGAACAAATGTTTTTCTTTTCAGATGGAAATAATCTGGCCATGTAACTCGCACTGAAATCAAATATGTAAATATAGCAAGGGCCCACAAATAAGGACAAAGAGTCAAGTGGCTCATCTAGTACTGGGATTTCTGGGTCTGTATGCTGATGACCTACTGGGCTGAAGAAAGAAGTGAAAGAGAGGTAGAGAGAGAGAGAGAAAGAGGAAGAGCAAAACAGAGAGAGAACCACAGAGAGAGAAGCTTTTCATCAGCAGGCAGTGCCCTCTTTATCCACCAACCCAATTACATGTGAGTGTGCCTGCTTGTAGTGACATGTCTAATCACTTCAGAGCAACGGCACTCAAGTCATTTCTGCAGATGTACCCCCCCCCCCCCACACACACACACACACACAAATTAAAAATAATGTTGTTTTTATACAACATCTGGATGTTAGGTCATATACAAGTACGATATCTATTACATTTACCATGATCATTCTGTAATGGTCTTCGATGGCACGCTGGGTCCCATCACGACATCACAACATTTCCCCAAACCTTCACTGGCTTCTAATCATATACCACATTCAGTTTAAAAATCACTCTGGTAAATTACCAAGTTTTCAATAATCTAGCTCCTTACAACTTTTCTGACCTACAATTGTACACACTCAGATATTCTTCAGCTGAACTACTCACCGTTCCCTCTTCCCAATGCTGTAGCCTTTGTGTCTTTGCAAATCCAACCTTAAAATACATATATTTTCTTTAAGGTCTATGAAAAGTGTTTTATAAATAATATTATTATTATTATTATTATTCATTCATTCATTGTCTGTAACCGTTTATCCAGTTCAGGGTCGCGGTGGGTCCGGAGCCTACCCAGAATCGTTGGGCACAAGGAAGGAAAACACCCTGGAGGGGGCTTCAGTCCTTTACAGTGCGACATACACACACACACATTCACTCACACCTGAAGACACATTTTGGACCGTGGGGGGAAACCGGAGCACCCGGAGGAAATCCATGCAGACATTGGGAAAACACATCAAACTCCTCACAGACAGTCACCCGGAGCGGGAATCGAACCCACAACCTCCAGGTCCCTGGAGCTGTGTGACTGCGACACTAACCTGCTGCACCACCGTACCACCCATTATTATTATTATTATTATTAGTGTTCTTGTTGCTGAAGTTAATCCCTAGTAATTGCATTCAATTCATTATTCAAATGTGCCACTACATATTTCATCCATTTCAAAAGCAATGTTTGTCATAGCTGAATATGTGCAAAAAATAAGGGTAATCACAATGTTTTTATTTCTTTTAAAAAAAATGTTTTAATCTCAGAACACCTCAGATCAAACCAGTGTGGAATGGTCAGAGTAGGAACATTTCTTTTAAAAAATATGCATTTAAGTACAGTATTGAATACAGAAACAATATATATGTAAGAGCACATATATCCCTTATACACGAGACACACAAGAATGATGTAATCCTAGTTAATCTCGATCTATTCCACAAGTGAGCACAGTTCTGGAGACTTAATGAAATATCTGTGGTCAAATTATCTAAACGCTGTCTAAACCGCCCGGTTCAGAAAGAGTTTCAGTGCCTTTTGTTTGAAAGAAAGTGAGGCAATGTTTTCTCCAGTGAAAGAACATCACAGTGAAAGAGTGATGGGCAGAAGCTCTGGTTTTTAGTGGATTTCGCTTGGTTTTCTTTCTTCTCTGTTCCCATTCTCCTTGTTTTTCCTCAGTACTCTTTCTTTCTTCACAATGCCCGTACTGACTGTTTTGCTCTGATTAACCTAGTCTTCGTGCACTCACATAAACACAGGTCCAGCACTGTCATTGTAGACAGTCAGATCTGGAAAGACAATTATAAACTGACTACACTGATGTAAGCAGCGCAAAATAAGAGTGACTCGTTTTATCCCATGTTTCCATCTTGATGGTCCAATCAGTTTTCAGTATTCAGATTAAGCCTAAACCCCTGACAAATAATGCATTTCCTATGGTAACTCCCTATAGGCTCTTCCATTCTAATACAAGGCTAGGTCTAGTTGATGAAAACTGAATGCAGTTCAGTTGCAGAAGGTAGCAGAGTTAGAGGAACCCAAAACCATACTGATGCCATTCAGATTCTATGCACTTAAAAGAATACATACACTTCATCCTTCTAAAAAGCACATCTTCATCATTGGCAGCACTTATCTGTCCCTCACTGAGTGTTGTGTGCATCTTCTGTCACCTAATAAGCAGTCTGGACCTGTAAAGACATCTCCAATTGAAGTGAATGATATATTCAGATGTCCACATCTTCCTGCTTTTATGTTAAACACTCCATCTGTGAATTAGAAACATTTTCTCTGATAATCTACATACATCTTCATTCCAGCCTCTGTGATGTACACTCTACAATCATCTAGCATTTGGGTGCCAGTCCGAGGAAGAGAACCAGGAGTCTAAGACACTGAGAAAGAAGCTGTTTACTTAACGGCAGAGAGGTAGTTAGGCAAAGTGGAGCTTTTCAGTATTGACCTTCTCTGAAGGACACAGCTGCTGTGGATTTCAACATTTTGCTATTTTGCTCTTAGGCCGTTTGATGATTTTCTGTGAGCCATTTATTCACATGGAAAGCACTCTAGAGTGAATAATGATAAAATGTATTTGCGTTTTGTAAGCCAGCATATTCAAAGAAATGAAAACATCCTCAACATCCAAAAAGCCCTAATCTTTCCCAATGGAACAGTGTACGCAGCCTCATTGGGGGGTAAACTGCAGCTCCACCATTTGACCATCCTTGATTTGTTGTTTTGCTCTCCACTCGTGATAGAGTCCTGTTAGAGTTTCTTTTCATTCGCCCTTAGCAACGCAAAGCAGCAGAGAACATGACATTTTCCGAAAGAAAGTTTGAGAAACACTCAATGGCTCAAAGAGAAATCGGAATGACTTTCATTCTCTCTCAGGTAAGACAAGGCTGCACTGATGTTAGCAACTCTTGTGAATAATGAGAACGCATTCTCTGCAATGATGGAGCTTCTTCCAGTATCTCTGGGATGACTTGGAGTGGCTTTTGTGATCCAGAACTCATCATTCAACATCAGCACCTGTCGACACTAATGCTCTCATTGCAAAATGGCATCAAATCCCCACAGAAATGGTTCAATATCTATTCCGAAGACTTCCTTTAAGTGTTCCTGTTATTGGAGGGGCAGCTTACTTATTAACTTCAGAAGAATGATGGCTGTGAGGATTTGATTGCATTTGCATTCAGTGATGAGAACATTAGTAGTTCATATACTGATGTTGGATGATTCGTTCTGAATCACAGACACCACTTCAATTCATCCGAAACACATGGATCTCTTAGGAAAACTGTTTCACCACTCCTCAGCGTAATACTGGGGGACGTTATACCACCCTAGCCAGCAATTGCCATTGACGCTGTGACCTCAGCTATTGGCCAAATGCTTTGTACATTTATACGACTGTGTCCCGAATCAGAGCACCTTAAATAAACTGAACTCGCTTCATTTAATAAGGGTTGGTTGCAATTTGGTCCTGAATATTATCATAAAACTATTCGTAGCAGAAGCAGGAAATGACTATGATTTTGACTGACTTGTATCAAGAGAGCAATCAATGGACTTTTCTATTAAAAGGCTGTATTTGAATGAGTCACAGTTTCTCATTCAGCACTCAGTGAGCACTACCAGGAATGGAATGCCCTAGGTTCCCACTAGGGTAAAACAAATGAAAGTATATTAACTGTGCTTTAAAAAGCTGATGATGTTAATGATTATTAAATCATTTACTTTGACAACATTATAAATGTCTACATACTTAGGATACATTTTAATCAACTGAGTTTTTATCAGTAATGAAGTGACATTTCTGTTCTATATTTAAACAATAATACACTTGAGGTCCGTGCTTTCTTATGAGAACCTAGCACTGGTGGTGTACTGTGTTTGTAGGCATGAGGCTGCAGGCGAGTCATTCGATTATCAATGTTTATCGTTAGGATTTAAGATATGTTTGAATGTTTTTCATCACTCTGCACAGTAAAATAGTTCCATTCTATCATAGCCCTTTTTGAATATGAACTCTGGTCCTTGAACTGGCTCCATTCAGGATTCATCAACACTGGTGCAGTATCCATTCATTCATTCATTATCTGTAAGCGCTTATCCAGTTCAGGGTCGCGGTGGGTCCAGAGCCTACCTGGAATCACTGGGCGCAAGGCAGGAATACACCTTGGAGGGGGTGCCAGTCCTTCACAGGGCAACACAGACACACACATTCACTCACACCTACAGACACTTTTCGCCAATCCACCTACCAACGTGTGTTTTTGGACTGTGGGAGGAAACCGGAGCACCCAGAGGAAACCCACGCGGACACAGGGAGAACACACCAACTCCTCACAGACAGTCACCTGGAGTGGAGCTGTGTGACTGCGACACTACCTGCTGTGCCACCGTGCCGCCCGGGTGCAGTATCCAGTTGGTGGAAAATGGCAATCAACCTGAAGTGGTTTATCATCTTTTTTGTCCAGAGAAAACATCCTTACATATACACCTAAGATTAAAGTCAAACTACCATTAAACTCAAACACGGGATTCCGAACTGAACCTACAGAGAAAAACATAAAATATAGATAAACATAAGCTCTACTGAGTGATTCAAAACAGAATCCCAACAAGGAAAGGTCTGAGTTGTGTGAAAGCAGAGAATATAAGAAGAGAACTCAGGAAACCTGTTTTGCCAGCAGAGTTTTTCCAGTGGATTTGTGCTTATGATATGGTTGACTAAGCATGTACCGATGGAAAGGGGGGTAAAAAAAGAGTTTAAATTATTTATGTTTGATGTTTGCATTTGCAGCAGTCGTAGTCCACACCACGGGTTAGACTTCATATGCACCGAGATATATTTGAAGAGTTTGTTGGTGGCTAAGCCTGTCGGAGACACTCGCAAAGCAACTGAAATATGTGCTGACAACAGCAAACGAGTGCAGAGTAAGTGGAGGCAGGGGAGCTGTTAACTAATTTAAGATATGCTCCCAAGTGGAATAGTGCCTCCAGCTGCCGGGCCCTGGCCTTCAGGGAATCTCACTGGAGTCAGGGTTTTGGGCCGGCGTAATTGGAGTGCCCTTGGGCTACCATTCTCTCAATTGCCTCAATAAAAATCTATATAATCTTACTGTAAGCGAACGTGTGAGTTGCTCTGGATATTGGCCAAGGGCTGAGCTAATAGGTATTAATGGTAATCACTCCCAAGTTCCAGGCTGGACCACGGTGCCATGGTTAATAAGAGAACAGTGGTCAGTGTCTGAGGTCAATACCATAAAGTAGATGCATGCAATTCATCTTCCATATTAGAAACACAATCGATAAGCAAAATAATATAATAATGGAATATTAGACATTCTGGTTACTCCACGATGGATGAGGCTCAAAACAATATCTTTTATGTACATTTTTAATAAGTCTCAAGATGGTTGCCTGAAACATTATGGAAATAAAGTTATTTGTAGAGGGCCGATGTCCTACATTTTCTTGTATTTTATTACTTTTCCCCCTGAGGTCCAGTGAGGACGTGTGTGTGGCTTAATGCAGCACAAACAGTCTTAAAAGATTTGTAAGATTGTTTTTGTCACTTTCCAACTTGTCTTTATCCCTTAAAATGAAGGCTGGTTTCTTCCTATGCTGATTAAACTGGTTTATATAAATGACCTCTGCTCTGATTAGCTGTCATGTATTGTGTCTCATTTATTAAACAGCAGTCCTTATCATTTTAGAAATGACAAGGTGCGCTGAACTAGTGCAGAGAAAATATATGAAAATATATTCATTAATCAACCAAAACATAAAAATAACATCCGTGTACTGCAGAGGTGGGTAGTAACGCACTACTGTTACATTTTCTTGAGTAACTTTTTGGATAAATTGTACTCATAGAGTAGTTTTAATGCAGTATACTTTTTACTTTTACTTGAGTATATTTATGAAGAAGAGGCTGTACTTTCACTACACTGAGCTACATTCTGCCCACTACTTATTTTTATTGATCCGTCCAATGCACGATCCCTTTGTTTAGTTTTTTTCGTTTTGTCAACACTTCAAACAGAGACTCTGTCACATGACTGTGACTCATCAATCAAATGTAGCCACTAACGACTGCTGTTAAAGCTGAATAGTCACTTCACAGAGTGAACATGAAAACACACACACACACACACACATACACACACTGTTTATGTGAAGACTGCCTTGTTCTTCTTGTTGTTATCCTCTGTGCATTCAGGTGTATTATTTGACATATTTGATGTATTATAATATTTTTAAATGAATAAATTTATCATCACTGCCCAATTAAATGCATCTCCATTTTTATTTATTTTTAGTTTACTACATCATTTGAAAATAGCAGCTGTCCTTCACACTGTGAAAATGATGATGAATGAAACAATAGAAACGCTCCTTTTTCACATTTACTTCTATTGAAAGTTAAGAAGGTTTTTGTTTTTCCATCTAGTGTAGATAGTGTCACACAGCTCCAGGGACTTGGGAATGTTGGTACGAAGAAGAGTTTGGTGTGTTCTCTTTGTGTCCATGTGAAATTCCTCTGGGTGGTCCGGTTTCCTCACATGGTCAAAAAAAAAAAAACACACACTTTGGTAGGTGGACTGGCGACTCAAAAGTGTCCATGGGTGTGAGTGTGTGAGTGAATGTGTGAGTGTGTGTTGCCCTGCGAAGGACTGGCGCCCCCTCCAGGATGTGTTCTCGCCTTGCGCCTAGTGATTCCAGGTAGGCTCCGAACCCACCGCAACCCTGAACTGGAAAAGCGCTTACAGATAATGAATGAATGAATTATTTAATTAATGTAAAGTTACTAATTTGGGAGATACATGTTTTTAATTGAACAGTAATGATAAGTACATAAAGTGTATTTACAGTTTAAGCTTCAAACATGGACTGTATATCTGAGGGTGAGCAATATATATTGAGATTTCTTTCAAATGTTTATTTATTTCCTAAAGAAAATGAGCACGTTTTAATTTTACATGATACGAGCCCTTTACTGTAATACAGCCTCTGTCTTGACTCTACAACTCCGTCTCCCTCTACATATGCTTCCAGTCTCAGATTGACGGATCGAGCGAGACACAGCCCCTCTCCCTCAGCCAGACGGCCATCAAACACCCAGCTCCAATCGCCTGTGTAGCAGGGAGCAGGATCTCAGCATGTAAACCTCGTCTGAGACAAGCCTGAGATGAGAGGAGGGAAAGAAAATTAAGCTGATCTGAAATGTTGTTAGATGTGAAACAGGCAGAAAAGAAAATGAAAATTTTTAACCTCCAGAGGGGAACGCCAGTGACAGACATATCTCAGAAAATGAATTAGCCTCTGCCTTATATTCAAATGCAGAAGGGAGGGGGGGAAATACAACCCAGCTATGTGGATCATCACTTATCCTCTGGATATAAAACCATCTTAAGAGTTTTAGGATAAAGTTGTTTTCCTGTTATTGGGAACACATTCCGTAAATGTTTTCGTTCAGTAATGTTTGCCCACTACCGTGAAAAAGTACATAAGATGATTTGGGGAGGGAAAATATAGAAGAAATGAGGCCAGATTATTCTGTTGACATCACTGCGGCTATTTGTAATGATCTCATCAGGAATCATCTCAATTAAGGCTGAAAATGTAATTGCGTTTTTTTAGGCGGGATGCTAAAAATTTATCCCCTCCTATTTTCCTTGTTAAGCATAATGTATTAAATGCTGTAGGAGTTGTGCAAAAAGGCTTGGGAGGGGATTCCGGGCGGGGGGTTGGTTGGCATTAGTCATGCTTGGCTGCAGAAAGCTCTTCCAGCATTTATCCCAGCATCTTTTTATCAAAATGCAAGCAATCACAGTGTGCGCGAAAGCTTCCAGTGCGATACTGACCTCGGTGAGGGGACACTGAACAAAAGGGAAGAGCTCTAACACTTGGGGGTGAAACATTTAGGTAGATCCAGCACTAGAAATGGGATTTTATGACACTTCAGTCCTATCTAGTGCCTGTTGATCTCAAGTGTATTGCAGGGCTGCAGTGAGGGAGGGTGTGAAATGAAGAAATACATGCTGGACAGCTGGTCATTTACAAGAAATGAGCTACAGAACAGTGTTGGAAATGAAAATGTGCTGAGTTGAGCATCGCAGCTGTTACCCATCCTAAACAGCTCGGCTACCACTCTGCAGGGTTCAAATTTACTTGAAAGGATTGACGTTACCAGCCTGTCTGACACTGCTGATTGGCCATTCTCCCAAACACGAAGGCCCCTGTGGTCATTCCCAACTTCTCTCAAACCAAAGAACACATCCTGTCAAGCCCTGAGCACAGCTCCAGCAGATTACGAAGAAACAGAACGGAGAAGACAGAGACAGTCCCATCGTCACAGACAGCGATGTCCAGAGGCATGTTGCAATAATACAAAGGTAAATTTTCATTTCGAATCATGCCCCCGGGGATTGCATTTCCAAGACAAATGAAAAATAGCACACAGTAGAAAAAACAGAGACCGGTGGAAGTCGAATGAAAATATGAATCATGGCACGAATTATTAGCATCAGAGGTCGTGCGCACAGGGAAAGAGGAAAGAAAGACAAGCAAACCCCAGCCAGAATGAATATTAGTCTCCTCTGAATAGACATGCTGCAAAAGCCAGATACCACCGCTCATTTTTCATTTCCATTCAAAACAGCCATCAAGCACAAGTTCCTCATTGTTCAGCGTCAGAGAAAAAGCATTGAACATATATTTTAGAAAATTACACACAAGCCTCAACAAATAACTATGACAAAATTTTCAGTTTTTAGTGGATGAAATATTTATTTAAGCTCGAATTCCTTTAAGGAGGCTTCAGGGTTTCGAAAGAATCTGCAAAGATATCCAAAGTTCAGTCTCAGCAATTGGTTGCATTACATGCTTCTCGCATTCACATCAACTTGTTGTGGTCTGGGATTTGATGCAGCAGTTCACTGGTCTGAGAAGACAAGCAGCTTCTTTGTTTGATTTGCACATTTACTCTTCTCAGTAATGGCGTCATGTCTGATCCACGTCCTTTCTGACCCATATCCCTGTCACTTACGTTCCTCATATCTCTCAGTGATAAAAGTGGAAATGTACTGAGAATTTCGGTGGCCTACCAAGTATTACACTGTTATTAACAATTTTTTTCATTAACTATTACATATTTTCAAAAAGATATTTTTGAGACAAGAAAAAAAGACAAATTTCCTGAACTATCAGATCTATGCTTTGAGGTGGTTATAAAGCAGAACTATAATAAATGAATTTGTCTTTTTATCATATGTATATTCTTAAACAGATCCTAAACTGTACTGCCTTCTCCTTTTGCAAATACCCTTGTTCATGATCGAACGTTTTGTTGCTGGAGTTGAGTCATTACCACTACCACGCAGCTCTTAATGGGCTGAATTGGACTGCTGGGCATCGTGCACAGGTAGCACACTGACTATTGGCTGAAGCCAGCACAAGCTATTGAACACAGGAGTGGATTTTCTGGAGCTAAATCGAACGACCATGCAGGATAAGACTTTGGAAGGCGTAAGTACCCTTTTTCCCATGAAATCTCAGGCTTTTTCAGGATCCTTCTCACATAAATGTCCTTATGCAGAGATGTCTGAAGAAAAATCTTGCCCATACGATCAGACAGACGTGTATCATGAAAGGCTTCATCTTGGCTAACCAGGCTCTGGCTGTGTGCTACAGCGCCAAGCAGACACACTAAATCTTTAAAACAGTAATCGCGCAATTTCCAATGCTGATGAGGCCTCAAACGGATTGTGCATGCAGGGTGAATATTTAGCACCAATTAAACTGTTCTGAGTTGCGAACGCCAAGAACAAAATTTCCTCACAATTTCTTTGAAGCTCTTTTTGGAAAACTGAGTGGGCTGAGGAAGTTTACCAGGACTGTTTCGCAGTTAACACAATCATTCCCTCCATTCTACATTCGCTGTAGTGATTCTCTGAGCACATACGTCTGGGAAGTCATGTTACTACAGGACATGAGCAAAATTTGAACTGACACATTGTAAATGTGATGGAGTGATTAAGTTCCACCCATTGTCTTCATTGTGATCTAAATTTAAATTCAAGTATCCTGTGTTTGATCCTGACTCAGGTTACTGTCTGTGGTGTGGTTTAATGTGTTCTCCCTGTGTTCATGTGGGTTTCTTCAAGTTTGCTCCAGTTTCCTCCCAAAATCCTAAACCACATGCTGGTAGATGTATGGGCTGTGTGTAATTGCCCATAGGTGACTGTATGATTCCCAGTAATGAACTGGCACCCTATCCAGGATGTGGATCCTTGTGGCCAGTGATTCCAGGTTTTTACACAAGTCACATAAATAAAGAACGAATATTTATTTGCCAATATTGATAGGATTCCACTATCATTTTACATCCATTATAATCATTAAATTCCCACAGCTTGCCATGTAAAAAACAGTACTTCAGTCTGTACAGACGGTTAGCATACTCAATAACTTACTTCAGCTGGGTTTAGCTCAACTCTGCCTATGTTTTAGCAGCAGGTCAGGGAGGACTCGAAAATGCAATTCCACATTGTTGAAGCTATTCCAGGCCTGCATCAGGTTCATGTCAAGACTCTGGGCCTCTGGGTAATCAACATATACACACATACACACACACAGAGAGTATGTGGGTTACAGCCTGAAGAGCCAGGTCAGTCAAGCAGCAGCCCACTCTCAGCGTTTGCATACATGGGAAGATGACGGATATGATTCTGTTCACAGCAACATTTGTTTATTCAGATACATGAACAGCCCAAGACAAAAAAAAAGTCTGAATGTCACAACAGGTCAGGCCCGTATACTGATATTCAGTTGGACTTCAGTCAGATGTGTAGGCTGATAATGTAGAAATCTCACAGTATAGCTCAAGCAGTTTATACAGTAGCCCTGCTCAATCTCTGCTTCTAATTACATGGTGTATGTATTTGACATATAGAATATATTTGCTAGTAAATGGCCTGGAAAAAAATACCACAGTTAAAGTTTGTTAGATTAAATATGTAAATGTGGTTTAAGTTTCAAAATGTATATCCACTCTACAAGTGTCGCAGTCACAAAACTCAAGGTCCTGGGGTTGTGGGATCGAACCATGCTCCGGTTGAACAACTGTCAGGAGTTTGTTGTGTTCTCCCCCTGTCCAAGTGGGTTTCTTCTGGATACTCCAGTTTCATCCATTGGTCCCAAAATACACGTTGATAGGTGGACTGGCTAGTCAAATGAGTTTGTGAGTGAATGTGCGAGTGTGTTCCCGCCTTGTGCCCAGTGATTCTGGGTTGGTCCAGACCCATTGCGACAATGAACGAATGAATGAATGTTTTATTATAAGAGCCAACCTATATCTGACTAATATCAGATTACAGCAGTTGACCCCTGGCCCTTCCTGTTGAAACAGGAAATGTTTTAGACCAAACTGCAGGTTTGAATGAGGTCACAGTGCTGGGCAGCCTATGCAGACAGAGGTCATTTACATAATCACATAATTACATAATTAAAGACACGGTATGAACAACTGTATGTTTAATTACAAGGGACATTTAATAGTTAATGTGAACAAAGCTAATATGACTATTTTTGGCATGTAAAAGGCAAATAATGTTAGAAATTTATATAAAAATAACTGAAGCATAAAAAATATTCTACAATCAAGGACATCAAGGAAGCTTGTCCCCCACTATATATAAAAATGAGTTGAGATTTTGGGTCATGTGTCCACAGAAACACAGCAAAAGTAGATTATGGTCGTAACTGTAGTTGGAATCATACACAGAGTAAGATGTAAAATATCCTGTGCCAGTCAGTAAAATAAAATATGTACAGAAGCAGGAGGCATACCCTTTAATTCTCAAACAAAAAGATATTTAACGTGATACATCTGCCGAAGGAATAGGAGCAGGAACACCAATAATTTTCCATTCACTCTCACATTTTCGCTGGCAGGGGAGTCGTGCTTTGCTGGTGGAGATGCTGTTATTTATCAGAAATGCCCTGGCCTGCATTTGGAGGCACGTCCAGAGCACAGTGGAGTACATAACTGCCGTCAGACATCACATTGTTGACGTGCAGGAGCACGTGTGAAATATGTGCTTCTGAACACAAGGCCATGGCTCAGAGATCTGAGTAATCATGCATCTCACTGGGAGCAGGAAAAGATGGAGAGCATTCTCTACAGCTGCATTCTCAGAAAGGAAATGGACTCAAGGTGTCTAGCTTGTTTTGTTCTGAGCTCGGACACATGCTAGCTTTTCTGACAGTGCCTCAGTCAGCTGAAGATCTTTTGTTCCAGAATAAAATGCCCCTGTGTCATTTCCACTTGACTCCACTCCACTCAGAGAATGTTATCTATCAGCTGGCCCTCCCCTCTCCTCCGACACCAGCTAATGCCCTGAAGACATTGTAAGTAAGAGCAAAAAAGTTGAGCCGGATAATTACCTCCAGTTTTGCTGAGAAAAAGCTTTTCAGAGAGTTTCCTCCCTCTTTATTGCGGCCCATAAAGTAAGGTGCCGCCTCATAAAACGTCCCCATATCACCGTGGCATTCTTTAAAAACCTGTCTCCTGACGGAACATCAGTCCAACATGACTTACAGGAGCATGGTACACAAGGTCACTGTGCTTGTACACCACCAATAAATTTACTTTAGAGATTGCCCATGATGGCCTTCTTCCAAAGCTCTAAGGCCAGCCAGACTAAACCTGGACTGGAATTAGCAAACTTTTCAAACTGACCATCAAGTATGGAGCGAGAATCTGTCACAAATGACCACTGGCAAGACGAAACTTTGGGAATTGGCAATATTTATATTATGTAACTCTAATGTGATGAAGCCCCCTCCAGGGTGTATTCCCACCTTGCGCCCAATGATTCCAGGAAGGCTCTGGACCCACCGCGACCCTGAACTGGATAAACGCTTACAGATAATGAATGAATGAATAATGTGATGAATCATGTCCTGATACACTTAAGCATGAGTATATCACGGGTATTTTTTTTAAACACTGAACTGCATCTATCAAAAAGATTCAGAAGCTTAATTTTAAAAAATAAAGAGAAAATTTTTAAATATTTTATAACATTCCTATCCTTATGTTCCAACATCACAAAAATGTTCCTATATAACTTAAAACAACATTAAAATATAGTAAATTAAATGCCTTTTACATGATGTAATATAGTGCAGGGCAACAAGGGCTCAAATCAATATCACGAATAATTGTACATTATTATTTTGTTTTTGTATTTTTGACCCTCAAAGTTCACTGACTCCAGTATGCTCCAGTATTAAATATGAAATACTTTTTCTAATTTTGCTGGGAGCTTGTTCCTATCTCATTTTCTGAGCACTGTTTATATTTAGCTGAATCTGTTTTTTCTCAGTGTTTACATCTGATGTTTTTCTGTTCACTGTCGCCTTAATTAAAGTCAAAGCAAAACACATCCAAGCCACAGATGCTGTGTTTTTCTTTGGTAGCAGCTGCTCGAGTTGCTCGGTCGGCCTCTGCGTCTAGGTTCTCCTCCGAGTTGCTTCCATGTAGCAGCAACACTTGACTACAGCATGGTAGTGTGGTTTAAAAAGGGACAGTACATGAATACATTGGGAACATAACAGAATTAAAAATAATAATAATTTTTTAAAAATTGATATAATTGATATAGACAAGATTATGTTGATTAGAAGTCCTGAATGTCTGAATTGCCTAGCCCTAACTTAATATAATAATGTAGTAGCTATCAAGCTTATAAGCTGTATATATATTAGCACAAAACATTAGACATTTCAAGAAGATTATATTGTGTTGTTGATTTATAAAATAAATAAAATAATATTTTATAGTGCTTTTTAAAATAATAATTCATTCATTCATTCATTCATTATCTGTAACCACTTATCCAGTTCAGGGTTACGGTGGGTCCAAAGCCTACCTGGAATCACTGGGCGCAAGGCGGGAATACACCCTTGGGGGGGGCGCCAGTGCTTCACAGGGCAACACAGACACACACACACACACACACACATACTCACGGACAATTTTCAGTCGCCAATCCACCTACCAACGTGTGTTTTTGGACTGTGGGAGGAAACCGGAGCACCCGGAGGAAACCCACGTGGACACGGGGAGAACACACAACACTCCTCACAGACAGTCACCCAGAGCGGGAATCGAACCCACAACCTCCAGGTCCCTGGAGCTGTGTGACTGCGACACTACCTGCTGCGCCACCGTACCGCCTAAAATAATAATTATAACGATAATAATACATTTAATTTATATAATGTTGTTCAAAAACCCAAAGCGCTTATATAGTATACAGAACAAAGAGCATCAAAAAACAAACAAGAACACAAGAAGTCATACAGAGTACAAAACAGCACAAACAGTAGTGAGTGTACATAGCCGGACAGTGAGCAGCACCAAGCCACAGGGTTAAAACAGGCTCCTATATTTGAGAGTCACTGTAAATACTAGCAGTTGCAGAAGGCCACTGGTCAACATCAGCAGTCACAATATGACTGCTAATAATAGTAGTGATGCTATTGATTTGGTAGTACATTTTCACCAACCCTACACACAACATCGTAAATATGACTTTGTCCACTTGCTCTCTGGATTTTATCTCATGTACACATTAAGGACAGACACAGACTAGCATAAAAAGATTTGCACAGTGATCACAGGATATTCTGTACCCTGCGAGCACAATGCTTTATTATTCAGTATTATTGTTAGAGTTTCAAATGAAACTAAATCAACATGCGCAAATGAAACAAAACAGACACGCATACACAGCCTACTTCTGAAAGTAGGGCCATAATAATAACATCAAATGCGACCCAACGAGTACAATGCGGTTTGTAATGGGCCTCTGGGCCTGCAATTAAGTCTGTTTATTCGACTTGTGATATTAATGTTCGGTTCACCTCTAAAATGCAGCATATCTTGGCAAACAGAGTTGTCTCTCATAAAGTCAAGGTGATTGGAGAAGTCAAGGTGATGTCAGAAATGCTGCAGGATATTTTAGCAGTATATTTTGTTGCGACGGTATTCTGCGGATAAGAGCGTTCGCTCCATCAAAGCCTTAGCGTACTGTCAGGAGCTCAAACAAGCCACACTTCACATGAAAGTATTTCTTTAACTGCACAGCGTGATATTTTCACAGTTTAGTTAATCTGCATGTGTTTGTTTGTGCAAAAGGTCTGGTTTTGTCTTTAATTTAAGCTTTGAGGATACTTTTGTGCTGACCCCTGTATTTCATTTATAATCAGTGACACTACGCCGACTGATTTTCCTCATCAGTTATACAAGGCAGCTGGGAGTGCAGAGTAAAGTTGCGCACAGCGGGGGAGGGGCAGAGCAAGGGAGGTGAGGTTGAGTGGGTGTACAAGTGGCACTACAATGGCACTACAAAGAGCAGAAAATGACTTCAAAATGGTTTTAAAATGACAGCCCCTTATCAGGTAATAGCTCAGCCCACAATAGGCTGTCTTTATTCCATTTCTCACAGGGCACAAAAAGGGAGGGGTTGCACAAGGACTTCTTACTCCCTCCTGTACTCCACTCAGAAATGAATAAAGGGCAGAACTCCAAAGAACAAGTGGCTATGTTTAAGGTGACAAGGCTTTAGGTCAAATATGGCAACATCAGACTTTTCTGTAACATCATTTCACACTGTGGTAAAGATCAGTATTGACTTGTGCTATTTATCTTTGCACTGACCCCTTTCAATTCTACTCACATTCTTTAAGCACCCAAAGATGCATTTAAAACCTTAACGATGGAATCAATAGCCAAGCCTCTTAATATTGTTTAAAACCATGTGCAACTTAACCACTACCCCCTCCACTCAAATTCAGACAGCAGCTCTGACTCCAGCCAAGAGCTCCGTGTTCACGTTCGTGGTCATATCGATTAAGCCCAAAGAGGCTTGGCCAACAAACCCAAAAGCATTTTATCCAGGATAATAGTTTTTTAGTGCTTCATAATCACCAAAGCCATAAATTCATTTGGCTTCTGACAAAACAACACTGTAAGCGTTTATGCACTGCAAACCCTGGAGCTTCAGTCCATATCCTAAGGCTTATCAAAACAATGCAAAACTTCGTTACTAAATTCTGTTATAAAATAAAGGTAGAAAAACAGGTTCATTAAAAAAACAAAAAAACAAAAACAAAGTCCCCTTAAGAAAGGTTCAGTAGTAGAGACGGTCAAATATAGACCTGCTGTGTAGACAGCACAGCTGGGCTTGTCACAATAATTATATTATTGACATATTGTACAATGTATGGACATTTCCCCTGAACATCGTCTATATTTTAGGCACACACACACACACACACACACTATATATATATATATATATATATATATATATATATATGTGTGTATAAATGATATACTTGTGTTACTGTGCTTTTTTCTATCATCAAATCAGTGCCAAATAATGGAAATAATCTTAAAAAGACAACAATAATAATTTCTATGGTAATTATATCATGGACAGAATACAGACCACAAAAAAAGGTGTGTGGGGCTACTGAAACAGGCCCAAGCACAGCTATAGCACATAAGAAGTGTCAAAGTTAAATCTTCTAGATCTACTGTATCTTGCGCAATAAGACAATCGACATCATCCCGGGGAAAACTGACTTAAAAGCAGACAATTAGCACCAAACTGATGTGTATGGTCCCAGCCGTCTGTAGTCTGCAGAGAGCTGTACTTTTGTGTGTTGATGGTCTGGATCATTTTTTTTAATGTGACAAAAGACATTTCCCTGCGATCTTAATTAAATGTTTGTGACATGATTCGAGCAAAGTATCAAAAAGTGGCAGCATCAAGAGAGAAGCTCATTGTTAGCTTCTCCACTCCACTTGGTTACGATGTTTTTGCTGAGTCCTCTTCCATCTCTGCTCTCATTTTCACCATTACTTGCTCAGATTTCTCATCTGATTTTAGCTAGCCTCTCTTATCTCTCCACTCTTGTCATGTCAACTTTAAACATTTTAACACTTCTTTTGGCCTCTCCCGTAAACACAGGTATGGAATGTGATGGGACCTACTCAGACGAGGGGAAAGGAAAATTTAAAGCCTCCTCACTTGAAATCTGAAGGTTAGCAACACCAGAATGGCTCATTTTATTCCACGGTTTCTGACTTTGACACCTCAGAAAATGACTGGATGGTCTTATTTCACATCTTGTGGACTAGCAGGCTCCAGATGTCTAGAATAATGTGCTAATGCACTGTAAAAAAAAAAAAAGTGATTTTTACATGAAATACTGACATGTCCATCTACGTTCAGCTGGTGCTTCTTTAAAGAACCATTTTCATAAATGAGACACGTGAATGTGAAGAGAATTTAAACCTCTTCCACATAATTAAACGATTTCTATAGCCATTAGATTTTTTTCCCCCTAGAAAAGTGTGTCCAACCCCACAACCATTATGTTGAACACTACCGAAATGAGCTGGGTTTAATTGTAAAGGGGTTAACTCAAGAAATCTGTCATTGGATAGTGGCTGTACTTTCTGCATATCTCTCATGGACCCATGTAACAAGCAGAATCTCAGTTCACTGCTCCTTCGGGCGCAACAGCACCACCACTGCTTTCATCACTTTTCTTTCGTCTGTGCAGGGGACTCTGGCCAACACAACCTACACCAGACCTGCCCACCATAGTCTCCATTAAATCTGAACACCACAGCCTCCGTCAGATCTGACCACCACAGCCTCCATCAGATCTTACCACTATAGCCTCCATCAGAACTGACCACCACAACCTCAAACAGATCTACTCATTACAGCCTCCCCAAGATCGACCCATTAGGGTTGGGCGGTAAAACGGCAATACTGTATACCACGGTATTTAAAAAAGAGGACGGTGTTTATGACATGTGTGTGGAGTGTCAAATGTCTGTTCTGTGTCTGACCTATTAAGAACAAGGCCAAAGGGTTCATTCATGTGCATTTTAGAGAGCCACAGGGAGGGGGCGCTTCAGGAGCTCACTGAATGATGAGGTCACAATCAGAAAATGGGTGGGGGGGAAATGTTTGGGTTAAAAGAGTGAAGATAGTTGAAAAGAGACAAAATACAGTGGAACCTCTACTAACGAACGCCTGTACTAACGAACTTTCCAAGATACGAACCGGGCATTTGAATATTTTTTGCCTCCACCAACGAACCATGACTCTAGAAATGAACCCGAGCCTCCGCCGAGCCGGCGGCTGGAAATGGCCACTCACCCCAATAGGTGAGTCTCCCAGCGCGCCCAGACTTGAGTCATTGACCCATTTTCTCTCGTTCTCTTCACCCTCAAGCTTTTAAGATTAGCAAATTGTAGTTTTAGCAATTTAGCATTAGTGTAAATAGCAGACATTGAAATTTGTGCTAAGTTAAGCCGTATCTACGCTTCGTCTCCCCACATTCACCACCTACTTTCAGTTATTCCACCCACCCCCACCTCCCGTCATACAGCCAGTGCCTGTGTTACTCCTCCAGCCAGTCGTCACGTCTTTAAGGTAGCGATATGTAACCACTTTTTTATTTCTTTTTTATTACTGTTATCACTGTATTTCTTTTTTATGTTTCTACGTGTATTTTTTTTTTTACTAATTTAAGAGTTTTGTAAAAATATATCAGTGCAAAAAGGGTGACTTTCGGGGTGGGGCTGGAATGCATAATTGCTTTTTAATTATTTTAAATGGGGAAAATTGCCTCGAGAAACGAAATTTTCCACTTACGAACTGGGTCACGGAATGGATCAAGTTTGTAGGTAGAGGTTCCACTGTACTCAGAAGACACTTAACTCGACTCAGCTTTAACCTCTAAATATATGTGTTTCGAACCTCAGTTTACTTGAAAATCATCTGCTGTGGTGTGCTTGTGTAACCACAAATGTCTGTTAGTTGGCCAACTGTTCTTCTAAACACTGTAGAACCATCTGAATTTGGCTTATTTTCTAACTTTCTGTTCCTCCAGCATTAGTTGATAAAATTTGCTCTTTCAGTATTGATTTTATCATCACCATGTGTCTGTGTGCATAGTCGTGCTATACTGAGCTGAACTGCACAGCGCAAAAACCCTTCACTCAACTTTGTGCTCACAGATTTGAGACTCACGTAGCCTGTCAGTGAACCCCCACCCCACAGTAATGCTGTATACCATGTTAATATTTTGAGATGGTATGATGGTATTAAAAATGGGGACACTGCTCATCCCTACTACCCATTACTACCTCCAACAGATCTAACAACCACAGTTCCACCTATTACCTATTAGACTCGATCTGCTCAGTCCATCATACCCTTCACTACTTGAGCCAACCAATGTCGGGTTTTGCCCACTGTTGCTTCAGAGTTCTGTGTACTAAAGCCTCCATCACATTTGCCCATCTTACCTCCTCCAATTCTTTCCACGTATTCTCTACCTGTTGTGTCCCCAGCAACCTCCAGCAAGTCTGCCCACTATGTCCACTAGTCTGTCCTGAGCTCCTATCAAATCTGCCCACTGCAAATGGCCTCGTCAATGGGGCTGACCAAAGTTCCATAATTTCTGTCCACTGAACCTCCCTCAAATCTGCCCACTTTAGCGTCCATTAGTTCAGCCCAACATAGACTTGACCAAGTCAGCCAACCAGTGCCCACATTATCACTCACTACTGCCTACATCTATGCTGTATATTACAGCCTTTTTCAAATTCTCTCAGCAAAACCTCCATCAGTTCTATCCATAATCTCTATCTGATCAGCCCTCCATAGACTCCTGTATGTCTGCCCACCACAGCCTCGACTGATCAGCCTCCTATAGATTTAATCTTTTCTGATCAACGTAACACTCCATCTAATTAGCGAACCACAGCCTGCATCACTTCTATTCACATAATCTCTACAGTTCAGCCTTACATTGAGTTCTTCACAAACTTGCCCACTCTAGACGCCATTGAATCTTCTGGCCATAACATTTATCACTTCGGCCACCAATCCCCCCACCAGTTTCTACCTGTTCTGCTCAGCCCAGTGCCATACAAGCTTTTATCATGCCCTCTTCTGGACACATCCGCTAGCCCTAAAGTCATCTCTGCTCCTTTCGTCGTCTCTCGCCAGCAGCACATGGATGCATGTAATAGTTTGGGGCCACACAGAGCCGTAGCTGGAGTTTTGTTGTCAGAAACACAGTGTGCACTGCATGCAAATCCGCCAGCAAACGCTCGCCTCCTAATGCGAGCTGCAGGGCTTGGACAACAGAGACTTCACAGTTCAGTAGCGCGTTGCCTCTGCTACACATGCTGACAGCTCCGGCTGTTCCCCACACACCCTCCGAGACAGGACCAGCACGTACTACTGGTCAACTCTTTCAAATCCACACCTTCACACATGTAGCACACGTGTGTTAGTTGGCTCTTGTTTCTGCGATGCACACATCTGTGTGTAACTCTTTGTGTAAGGCACATGATAAAGGACAGAGTAAGATATACTTGTCCTTTTATACAAATACACCAAGCTACATTCTTATGATTGTTTGCTTGTACTGAAGATATAAACAGATTCAAATCTGCGTTGGAGCAACTCGCTGATTTTGAAGGCTATATTGCAGCCGCTCTCTGTTCGTACTCCATTTACGAAGTACAAATACGAGAAGCGTGAGGATATGAATAATTTCAAGATATGAATAGTGCCTGCAAGCCTTTTTCCGTAAACAGAACGTGAATAAAAAGGCTCCCGAGTGGCATACTGGTGAGAATTCTGCAGCCTAAAAAGAAGCAGTAGAAGTGTGCCCTATGGTCTCTTAGAATCTAAATGATGCCACGTGCCATGTGTATCTGAACAGTGGAGGAATGCCACTGGTTGATCCCCAGAGGGGAGCAGGTCTGCAGCGGTCACTCATTCACAATAACACACTGGTCAGTTAGTGCTCTCGTCCAAATTTGCCAAGACACTCGGCGATGCTGTCTGGCAGATGGTGCCGAAAGATCTGGCAAAACATGCACAGCACGGAGGAAGTGTATGCAGCCTTCCACCTCCCACACTAGCGGCAGTGTTTTGTGCTGCATGAAAAGAATAGTGAGAACTGGAACAAATACATTATCGCTATCGGAACTAAAGCTTGTATCAACATTTTATGTCATTTTGCATTTCTTTTACATAGCTTTCCAGTTAAGAAAAAACTTTACTTCTAGTAAAGTTAAAAGTTGAAGATGATTTGGTCAATATGGCTCAGTAACTTTGGGGGAAAAATCCTTTAACATACACTGAAATCTAAGAACAGCTTAAAAAAATACTAGTGTTGTCCTAACAGCAACAATATACAACAAAAAACACACCAGAGATCATACAATAATATACAAACTACAGCTGGAGAAAAGTTGGGACATTTTGTAAAATGCAATAAAAAAGAATCTGTCTTTTTTTTTTTAAGTTTCCCTTGCACCTTTGTTTAACTGACAAAAGTACAAACAATGGATTTCCACTTTTGTAAACATAAATAAATGTTGAATTTATTGCCTGCAACACACTCCAAAAAATATGGAGGCAAACTATAAGTGAAAAGTTCATAGGAAATTCATGTCACAGTCTTATGAAGCACGACACTATAAGAAGGTGAATATAAAATGTATAAAAGGAGCATTCACCAAAGGCTTAGTCTTTGCAAGTAAAAATAGGTCATTGCTCATCACTTTATGCCAAATGTCATGAGAGAACTGTCATACAGTTCAAACAGAACATTTTCAATGCAAGATTGCAAAGAATTTAGGTCTTTTATCATCTAGCATTCATCATATTGTGAAATGACTCCGGAAACCTGAAGAAATACCAGTCTATTATAGCGTGAGGCTGGACATCATGGAGGTACAAATGTAAATTAATTTAGGTATCTGAAGCACATAACTCAGCCTTTTGATTTTTGAGCATGTCTCAGACATTTCATTAAGGCCCCAGGGGATTTAGCTTGTGGAGAAGAAGTACAATAAATCCTCTTTAAATGATCTCTGGTATTATTACAACATTAGCACAGGACTCTATGGACCAAACAATATAATACTTCACAAATTAATCTCAATATCTAATGATATTTATGTTTGCATTACCAATGCTTTTTTACCACTGCAACTCTGTACTGAAAGCGTGTGATACAAACTTGCTGCTGTGTTCTCTTCTTACACCAAAGGGAATCTTTCAGAGCTTTCAAAATGTTAACTAGACACAAACTACACTTCCAAAAAGGAAACCTATTATTTGTTAGTTTTATGTACTTTGAACTGTTCAAAGCATTCTCAGGCCCTCAGCACATGACAGAGCCTAGAGTTACAGTCAATGGAAACTAGAAATCATAAAACATTTTTCCTTCTGTACCATGACAAATATCCCTGTGAAGCACTGTATCCTCAGCAAGAGTGAGAGGTGGGGGTTGTGAGAAGCGGGAAATGAAACTTGATATTACTAGAACCCCTTTCACACATGCACGGTAACCAAAAACTTCCCCAGACATTACCCAGAAAAAGCTGTATGAGGGAATGCAAATATCCATAACAATGGTACTGGACATTACTTAGATTTAATCCTGTCAGCCCCACAGTAGAAAGTCCAGGTAATGTCATGCGTGAATAGAGCCGGTAATGTTCCAGAGAATTCACAGTGTATTCATGCCTCCTGCACTCGCTACACAGACAACACCCCCATGCCTAAAACATGCGGAACATTTTCAGCTGTGCAAACAGACAAATCTTCAGCTGCATGCTACATGTGTAAAAAAGCAAGGAGAATCAGATCTGGACATTTTGCAGACTTCATATGTGAAAATGGCCTTTGAAGGACTGGCGCCCCCTCCAGGGTGTATTCCTGCCTTGCACCCAATGATTCCAGGTAGGCTCTGGACCCACTGCGACCCTGAACTGGATAAGTGCTTACAGATAATGAATGAATGAATGAATATGTGAAAATGTCTTAGTTAACATTACTTTTCCACACCCACTGGGGCATGATGGTGAAACAAGGCTCTCAAATGTGAGCAAAACACTAATATGTTGACTTTTAAATAACAGATCATGATGAATTGTGAATAATGTGACTCTATTCTGTATATAATATATACCTCAGAGAAGGTATTATTTGGGTAATTCTCATTCCCAACACTGCAGTGACTAACGTGTTGTTGAAATGTGTGTTGAACTGGTACAAATGGATCAGACACAGCAGTGCTGCTGGAGTTTTTAAACATTGTGTGCATTCACTGTCCACTCTGTAAGTCAAACCTACCTTGTTGGTCCTTGTAGATGTAAAGTCAGGGAATGTAGCTCAGGTGTTGCAGTACAGTTTGTGTTATGCTGGGAACATGCTACATAAATGTAGCCCAATTTTGACACAATTTGGTTGCATCCAACAAATTTCCAGCGTTGGAACTGAATGTGAGGTTTAGGAATGAGGAACAGTTGTGTAGTGTGACATAATCAAAGAACAGCGATGTTAGTATTTTAGGGGCCCTAGAAAAAATTAACAATGTTGTAGAAAATGGAGGGCCATGTTTGTGGCCCAAACTGAGGACCTAGCTCTTATAGCTATGGTTCTCCATGGACTCCTACACATGCCTGTCCATACTCTCCATGTATGAAGAGAAGAGAACACACTTGTCTCATACTGGTGGCAGTGTAATGAGCACTAGCAGCAGACACTACACCGCTGCGCTGACACTTTAACAGCACACACACCCAGCACATCCATCCATCTATCCATCCACCTCTCTCTCTCTCTCTCTCTCTCTCTCTCTTGCTTGCTTGCTCGCTCACACATCTTCCAGTAGCATCACATGCAATCAAACATATAATATCTGCTGCTCAGTGCTGGTCTCAGGTCTCATGATTTGTAATGGGAATGTGTCTGAGAATCTGAATATTCATAAGATCTTTATATTTTTTTGAATTTTAGAAGTTCAACTCAGATGAATGAACTAGTTTATGCTACCTATAACATGTCTCCCAATGTCCAGTGCATCCAGGCCATTATAAGGGTCATTATAATGACTGGTTCATAAATCACTAGGGCAAATGATGTGAAATGAAGTGCTCCTTCAAAAAGCATCATTAACAAACACTAAATAAAAAAAAAGCTAATACTCAAATTAGCTCAACTCCAGCGTTAGACATTCTCAAAAGAACCACGAGACGTCTAAACTCTGTTCTCCACCAGCGTCTTATGTTTGTGTCAGAGTTAGTCCCAAGAAGGAAGCATAGATAAAAAACACAGTGGGTTAAAGGCTATCACACACCACACTTCATGGCAGAGAGCACAGTGCTCATGCAATAACATAAAAAGAGCTATGGGAAAAAGCACTGATCTACATCGTCCATTTTACACATTGTTGAAATAGATTTAGCGGAACCTTTTAAAGTCATGTAGTAAATCTTTCACATCTGGTATTAGTCCATTAAAGGAATGAGGTGAAGTCAATTGTTATGTGACTAGTACTAAGGAGTCACTAACTAGTACTAAGGAACAACTAGTACTAAGGAATCTGGTTCCATGTTTTATGCACATTACATTACGGTTGTAAACATATTTTCCATGCATCCATTATCTGTAACCGCTTATCCAATTCAGGGTCACGGTGGGTCCAGAGCCTACCTGGAATCATTGAGCACAAGGCGGGAATACACCCTGAAGGGGGCACCAGTCCTTCACAGGGCAACACACACAGTCACACACTCACACCTACGGACACTTTTGAGTGTGTTTTTGGACTGTGGGAGGAAAGCGAAGCACCCGGAGGAAACCCACACAGACACGGGGAGAACACACCACATTTCTCACAGACAGTCACCCAGAGCGGGACTCGAACCCACAACCTCCAGGTCCCTGGAGCTGTGTGACTGCGACACTACCTGCTGCACCACCGTGCTGCCCGTAAAGATATTTCATATATAGCAAATTCATCTGCTAATTATGCATTTAATTATGCACACACATTGTATAAGCTCCATAGTATGAAACCATATGGGAATGTACATGCACTTAAATGCAACGTTCATGATTGTAATCTAAAAACACATTTTCTAAAATTCTGAGGATATTTCCTCAAGGCAGAGAAAAGGGATCTGGAGTTTTTTAGACAACGAAGAGAAGTCCAAACGTTGAAAAACACGAACTGAGATTAGGATACTGCTCTGTTTCTGGGTGGGAAATATTGACTTACTTTTGCTGTCTCCAATTACTTAAGGTGGAAATGTCTCTAAATTCAGCAGGCGGCCAACTGCATTACTGAAAGTGCTACATAAACTAAACCACTCAAGTTACAAGTGAGTTTCTGTGGTAATTAAAACAGTGATTAAAAAACTTACAGAAAAGCTAAACTTAATGTACAAACAACAGTCATTTTGTTTCCCTCAAACATACCATTCCAGCTTAAAAGACTTCTGAACATAAACAAACCAGAGAGAACCAGACCCTGCAATCATAGACATTCACTTTAAGATCACAATGCTCTATGCCAACTGCCAAATAAAGGGGTATAAAGTCCCCCAAACACTGGGCTGTGGAGCCGTGGAACTGTGGTCTATGAAGTGATGAAGCTCCCTCCAATACCTCTAGGATGAGTTGGAGTGGCATTTGTGATCCAGATCTATGTATCCAACATTGGTACTTGACCTCATTAATGCTCCATGGATAAATGACATGAAATCTTTATATACAACATTTAGTGAAACAAATAAAAAAATAATAATAAAAATAAAGATGGTTTTTGCTCACCATCTACTGTAAGGGCCTATATGGTGTAGTACTTGTTCCTTCTCCATATGAGCACCAATCAGAGCCATTACACACACACAAACACACACACACAAACCCTTCTATCAGCTTCCATCATGTCAAAGCTCATGTTCCATCAGAGCAAATATTGCAGTGATTTTATCCTGCACACACACACACACACACACACACACACGCATACAGTCTGTTTTCCCTGAAGTCCACAGCCACTGACACACTCCCCCCATCAGCAGCAGTCAATATTTACAGGATGCCAGAAGAGCAAGCCAGCAGCCAGAGTCAACCATTTGCAAGCACCGGCTGCTTGACTAATTGGGTTCATTTGTCTTTCATTTAGAGGTGATTGAAGTCCAGGAAGAGATCCAGCCTCCCCAGCGCAACTTCAGGAATCAACTTACTGTGAGTACAGAAAGCCTAGAGAATACATCAAGAGCCAGGAGTTTTTTCCAACCTTAAAATGTTCAGAACTTTTTCCTGGTACTCTGCTCCGCGGATGCGAGGCTATTAAAAATGAAACGAGCAGCATGCTGTTCCTCTGAACCCTGAGCTGGGCTAAATTTGCTGGGCTAAATGATCTTGGTGTCAAAGAGAGATGATGCTAGAATCATTCATTCATTTCCTCACTTGCTCAGAGAACGCAGGCTTTTGTGTGTGTGTGTGTGTGTGTGTGTGTGTGTGTGTGTGTGCATTGGTGTGTAGAGGGGATAAATCAGACAAGGATCTTCAGCTCCAAACCCGCAGCCATCCACAAAAAGAAAGAGAGTCGAGTGGAGAGCAAGTTTAGACTCTTTCCTACTATAACTAATGGTAGCACCATGCTGAGAGGGACATGTGTTATATGATCTTGTTAATGTTATTAGCCCCCTCACACTGCAGTTATGCCAAGAATATTTCATAGTAGATTTGGGGCAGCTGGTCTAAAGCGGGGGATAATGCAGGGCTAATGATGCTTGTATGTGATCTGGATTCAGAGAATAAAATGAGGGCTCTATCTAAATCTATAAGGCATTTAAGCCATTAGTAACGGCATTAGTAACTACAAACCGATAAACTCAGAAACCACTGGGCATAGCCAAACACTTTAAAAAGCTGCCAATAAAATGGAAAAAATATATAAAAATGAAAAGCAGCTCAATATGTCTCAGATAAACCTCTGTTTCCCTAAAAAACCTTTAAATAAATTCCATTTTCCCATTTTAGTCACTGCCTATTCCACTCACTAGCTACATCTCCCCCAATCATAAACTGCTACCAGGCTCAGGGGTTAAAGGCAGCTTCCTCTGACACAAGTGAAACCAGTCATCACTTTTCCAATTGCTAAGGTAAAGTCATTGAAAAACTCCATACACTCCATACGCAGAATACTAACTGCCCAGTTCTGTTATGTTAGCAAACAGACGCCCACGCTGACAAGCACCACGCTGGGTGACTGGGGAAGAAAGGGGCATCCTACACACCCTGAGAGAGCAAAAGCCAATTGTTCTCTGGAATGCCTGGCCTTGGACCGCTGAAATAACACCAAAGATCAAACATGCAATCTTGCAATGACAGGGCAAACACTCGGAGAGTCTGGAGACCCTTAAATTAGTATTTTTGAAACCTTTATAAAATAAAGTGAATGTGAAGAACACTTTTGGAGTTGTTTCACAAGCAAAAAACCATATGGGATTCAACAGGGGACAAATACTAGTCTTACATTTTTTTTGCCTGGCACTTGGCCTTTTTTATTTATTTATTTATTTTTTATTTTTAGGTATTATAACTAAACAACAGCCCAACAGCCAAGGCACCAATGTGGGAATGGTCTCCTGATGCTGTACATATATATTTATACTTTTCAGTCCGATTCCATTACTACATTTTCTACATTACAAGTTGGAACAAAATATATTTGAATAAGCATTACATAGAGATTTCATTCTGCAGTCTGTACAGTATTTCTATAAGCTATCAATTAAAACACTACAAATATTTTAGAAGGGGCGGCACGGTGGTGCCACAGGTAGTGTCGCAGTCACACAGCTCCAGGGACCTGGAAGTTGTGGGTTCGATTCCTGCTCCGGTGACTGTCTGTGAGGAGTTTGGTGTGTTCTCCCTGTGTCTGCGTGGGTTTCCTCCGGGTGCTCCAGTTACCTCCCACAGTCCAAAAACACACGTTGGTAGGTGGATTGGCGACTCAAAAGTGTCCTTAGGGGTGACTGTGTGTGTTGCCCTGTGAAGGACTGGCGCCCCCTCCAGGGTGTGTTCCCGCCTTGCACCCAATGATTCCAGGCAGGCTCTGGACCCTGAACTGGATAAGCGGTTACAGATAATGAATGAATGAATGAAATATTTTAGAAATGTAGTCGCCTGCTCTTCAGAAGTAAAATAAATATGTTAAATATTATTTTGAAACATTACGTAATGTTGCTTAAGTGTTAAGGACGGCAATGGCAGAGCTAAAGATAATTCACGGGTTGCACTGGTAAGCCGTAGTGCCCCCTTGGGGTCTTCAGACTAATACACACCCAATTACATGTTCTGTGTAAACCTCTTCTGATGTGTGAAACGTGACTCATAGTGTTAAATTAGCTAACCTGCTAGAATAACAGATTATGAAGTATCAGTACAATCAAGTATACTGCGTCATGGTCATTACCTTTGGGAAAAATAGAATCCCATTAAGTATATTATGTCTAACATTTGCAATTGAATTATGTAAAGAAAATGTCTAATATTCAGACTGATTATGTACAAATGTGAACCTGATGGCGCAAAAAGTGATGGCAATTAAATGGCCAGTGCAATTGCCCAGGAGAAGTATGTCCACACAGACCCAGCCTGCATGATCACTATGAACATAATTTATATAATTGGCCTTCATTATCCAGGAAATAATCTTGGCTATGTGTGCACTGGGTTTTATGAAGGAGAGACAGTGAGGAATGGTTGTTAAAATTATTATAATGTTCAACCATTTTTCTTCTGTGTAGGTTTTATGATGGAAAAAAGAGCCCTTTTGGAGCTGAGACATTTTGTATCATTGGATTGATGGGTATACATTAAAGTGATGGAGATTTGAGGAATAGGAGAGGCTGCTGTTGTTGTTTTGCTTTTGTATTTCCTTGTTTTTTATTTTTTTCTAAACATTTTTCATCAATTTTGACTGAAACACGAAGGACAAGGAGATTTGTGTGTATTGTTGCCTACTTGATGAAATGACAGTTTTGAACATTTCGATGAAATGATGTGGTAAATGTGAAGTGAAATTAGAGTTGAAGAGTGTATTGTGCCTCTGCAGTGGAAGGTTTGGAAGGTGTTTGGTAGTTTCAGGGGCAGCGAGGTGTGCGACAGTGTTGCTGAATGTATGCCAGGCAGTTAGCAAGCAGAGGCATATGCTTCCCTTCCCCTCGCCTGACAGGGCAAGATAATCTATTTCAGATAGAAAGTATACACTGGACCATGTGCTTTTCCATCAGTCCATCACCGCTCGTGAGTCGATATCACAGGGAGCCCGAGACATGTTCATTAAATGGGGGAGAAAAATTTTCGCTGTGTGCAAGGGACTTGAAATTGGCACGCTCAAAAACCTGGATGGATTCTGCACAGTTAATTAAGATAAAACGATTCAATTCTGCAAAGATTGAGCCCCGATTGGGCCCAAGCTGCTCATGGTGGTTGCTCTGATTAGACGCCAGCAAATGCATTCCCTGAGATTTTGATGCGAGACAATATTCCCGTTTTCAATTACACACATGAACACCCCCCTAACTACCAAAACTGACTCATTTGCATGATTGAAATATAATTACACTATGATGAAAACATAGCTCTGTTTTGTTTGCCATTACAATTGTTTTCATTTTTTCCAGCTGTTTTTGTTGGACCTTTTTTCTAATCCTTGTGTCAAAAACCCAAAGAGCTCTTATTAGCCAAAATACCTGATAAACAGCAGATTGTTTGAATGAGGACATCATGTTGTTATGTAGCCTGCTATAAAACAGCCTCTACTGGCATACTGACCCTCAGCAATTAAAAAAAAAAATCCATCACAACATAAGAATTGTAATACCAATATCCTCTACTATGCACATGAATTTGTATTTAAAATTTCAAAAAACATCCACCTATAAAGCAACAGATGAAAGTAAAGGTGACACCGAAATTAAAATTCATAAGGCAATTTCATTTTTATATTCATGCTCAGATGAGCACAGTAACATGACTGAGAACTTATTACACTGCCAAAGCAAAAATAATTCTCTGCTTATCCTGTTTTCCTTTGACTAATCACTGAACAACAACATTTGATGAGTCTCGTTACTCCTGTCATGCAGTCATACAGAAAGCAAATGAGACTTCAAATCAATAAAACAAACTTTTCATATCTGCTAATACTCCATTAACCCCAGCCACACGGTGTGCCTTTTCAATGCAGTGTTAAATATAAATCGTTATAATACTTTATTGGATTTTACTGCATGCCTTATACCTTTAAGCCTTTTTTTAACCTCTTACTGCAGGCAAAGAGCAGCTCTTTCTGCTTTATAATCTACTCTTCATTTTAAATAGGGATGTGCTGTCCTGTTTTTAAATGCAGCAGCTTGATATTGTAGCTGAAATTTAGCCTGCAATGGTTTTATTTCTGTCAAAAGCAAATGTTTAAACAAGCACATGTATCTGTAATGTACAAAAACCTTATATTGTTCCTCTCAGCTAACATTGCTAGCCTAGCCTCATCCCACATCACCTTATAACTTATAGTTGGGCAATAGTGAACCTGTGAAGAGTTAGTTAGCTGATACTGAACAATATATTCGGAAACCGATGGGGAAAAACCTGTATCCAATAAATCTAAAAGCGAAGGGTGTACAATGGACTTGAGGTTTGATGTTTTTGTGTACCTTGTGTGGATGTTTTCTGAGCTCTGTGCTATATACAGTTTAGCGTAGCATTTTTTCTCCAGTGTGCAGTAGCCTTTAGCCAGCTGCAGGAAAAAAAATCTATGCTTTGTATTTTTCTGTGTTTTATATTTTGCCTGTGGTTCTTACTTTGGACTTCATACTGTCCAAAAGATAAGGGACATAAAGACAACACTTCCCTTCCCCTATACGTGTGCTTTTTTTCTTTGAAACTGAAAAGGTTCCCTTCAGATGTGACACAACGTTTAGACGGCAGTAGTGGTCTATAAATAAATAAATTATCACTTCCATAATGATTGTTATTTTTTGATGATAAAAATGACATATTGCACATTTAAATGAGCATCCTCTCCATCCTCAGTAGGCATGATGTTTCTGTTCTTAGCTGAGGGAAAGCAGCAGGAGTCACAGATATTTGCTCTGAGCCCTGTGCTACCTGTCTGTCTCCTCATTGAGCGCCTGTGGAGCAGCACTGGGCGCTAATCCCTCAGGGACGGCCTATCGCCTCCATCCTTTTCTTTCCCTACTCCCAGTTCTTCTGATACATTTCAATGGACACGAAAGCCTTTTCAGTGCTCAGGAGAGTCTGTGTCACCGGCTCACAAAGCAAAGCAGGCATGCGTCAATGCCAATGCCAGCACTGAATGCCACAGGCTATCACTATTCAAGCTCAACACAAAGTATTGCTGATGTGCTGAATTCAGTGGGCAAAAGGTGCTAATGTATGTATCTAAATTCCTCTGTCCAATATTATCTACAAAAGTCTGCCCCATCTGACATTTGACTGCTATCTCTTAATCCATCTTGCTAAAGCAGTTTATTCATGAAAGCTTACATTTCTTATATTTAAATATCTTGAAAATGCAAGGTCAGAAAACATTTCACAGAGGAAACCTGAACAAGCCAACAACAAATCAACACCAATGCAACAATAACAAGGCCTTATAAATATTATCAGGTAATCTTAACAAAAACATAACAGCACTGAACTAGCAATGAAATCATTTTTATTATTGCAATCCCAATTTTCATGAGTGCGAACTTCAAATTGTTGGAGGAACATTCATTAAAACCTACTTCATCAACAGTCTTGTCTTCTCAAGTTTTACTTAGAAGTGGAATGCAGTGAAATCTCAGGAATGTCTTTAGATGATTTAGACTAATTAAAAGCAACCAAATACACATATACATTACCACAATACCACTCCAAAAAAGAGCAATTTTTTGTGACGATACACATTTTTATGTCTCTAATTGACATCTGTTAATAAGAAACATCATTTGTGCTTGGAGTTGGAGTACCATTTGTGATCTAGAAATATTCATTCTGCATCAGTACCTCACTAATTCTCTCAATTGCTGATGGCAATCAATTCCACAGCAATGTTCCAACATCTACTGTGCCAGTATCACATGTGCATGTATCACATTATCTCTATTACGAATATAATCAATACCTGCAGCTAGTTATTATCTAACACCAGTTTCTCATCCCCTACCGCACACGTGATGTCTACTTTTCCCTTTTCATGCGGTGTATGACAGCGTCATTATTATCCGTTAATCTACAGGGAGTAGTGCCTAAAAGGGAGCATATACAAACAACTTAGTCCCCTAACAAGCTGCCCCCCATTAATTCTCATTTAGATGCTAATTTACAAGGCTACAGCACTTCTAGCACAAGTGTCTATGATAAATATAAACACATAGCATGTGCACACTAGTTCTGCTACTGATGCTGGACAGCTGTTCCACCAAATGCCCACTAGAACCTTCCACCCACAGATAAAAAAAGCATAAAATGTGATAATAATATCTCAGAGAAGTTAATTGCGGAGAAGCCACAGGGAAAACCCTTATGTTGCCTGTGTTTGGATTAGCATACATCAGAACGGGCATTGGTGTGGCATTAGTGCAACCCTGAGTGTGCTGGTCATTAGCTTCCTGCCTGCATTTATTCAAAATGTTCAGCCAAGGATGAGTCAATCTCCCACTGATGCAAATCTCACCTGACAAATTCACCAAGGGGTAAATTAATCAGATTAGCATATGAAAGAGGCTAGCAAATCTACCACAATGACATAAGGGGAGAAAAAAGCTAATTACTCCAGAGCAAGTGCAGAGTATCGTTTTTCAGTCACTGAATAAAAATTAAGCGCTTGAAATATTTATATGCCCATCCACCTGAAGCTGAATTTAAAAAAGTGATTCCTCATCTGCCGCAGGGGCTGTCTTGACTGTAGGTCTGTTTTTTGTTTTGTTAGCTACATCACTCCCTTGTGAGGCTTTTATTTACGGCTGTCTATACGCAAGTGAAACAAGGCATGGTTTCTCACATGTGCTCCAGCAGTCTAAACACAAGTTGTAAAGCAACATAGGAAACATGTTAGACATAAATGCGAGGGGGAAGGAAATATGTTCTGACAACATGGCAATTAAAGCACGCATAGCTTCTTTAGACCTCACAATCAAGGATAAATGGCCAGCACATGCGACCCTGCATTCTCCTCATCAGTCAGCAGAACAAAGACACAGTGCCATCTCTCCACCTGCTGGAAAAAAAATCCCTTCCATCCTCCTGAGAGGCCAAAGCGCTGTGTTTATGGAGATTACACACACGCTGCTGCAGAGAGCCCAATTACCTGCAGCAAATGCACTGCGTGAAGCTCCAAGCCCACTGCAGCCCACAGTGAAACAAAAGGGATTTTATGGCTCAATTTTAAACCAGGGGCTTTGGCCCCGCTCTCCGGCCCCTCTATGTGGGCTTTTTAAAATCTGATTTATCTCCCAGGTTTTAAAGCAGACCCCAAAGCTGGCCAGAGGCAGCTCAGCCAGATGCTTAGTACAGCTTCTAGAGGGTCATCCCATCCAAGAGCAGGGCTTCATGGGTCAGGCTCAAACTAGATACGGTGGTCAATGAAAAAGTTCATTTTCTGTGACAGTGGGTGGATCAGATGGACAGTTAGAAGAGAGAAAGAACAAACAGAGAACATTCGCACTGTCGCCACTGATTACATAAGGTACAGATGATAATCACACAATCAAGGCCAAACAGTAACAAAAGCCTTAACTGAATAATAACAAACCGGTTTCAGCTAACTCCACAGCTAGCTCAACTTTCAAAAATGCACTTCAGTTGTGGCACTGCAGTGATCTTGGCTGGAAACTGAATTCAGTATAAGCAGACTATTCAGAATAAGTATTAAAAAGAAAACATTTTCCACACTGGATATCAACAAAATCCTTGGTACCCATTTATCTATCACACGATTTAAAAAATATTACATTTCTTAACTGGTTCTATCAGGTTTTCCATGTCATGTCAAAGTAAATTTCTAGACATTGCTACAAATAAAACCTGAGCTTTCACATTTATCCAAGACAAATCAGCCTGCTGTTGGTTATTGGGGATGCACATGTGTGAAAAATAAACACTGTTTAATTTACAGACTCAGTCGTAAAATTTAATTCCCTGATTTGCATTTTCCTTCCTATTTTACAAACAGTGGCCAGGGCGGTATAATGAAGTAATGGAACCGTGTCAAATAATGTTCTCCGCACTATGTAGGGCACTATGTTGAACATCAAACAGCAGAACCTACACACAAATGGTGCACAATACATCTGATTTCAAGCCATTTATATTCAGCAAAAGTTTACATTGCTCCTTATTTAATATTTAACAATGGTTTATAAAAATGTTTGTTATTTTACAAATAGTGGGGAACAGGAAAATCTTTCAGCAACTCTTAGAACACTGTTGTTTTTATTATTGTTGTTGTTGTTTTCACATTATTGTAATTAGGGTTTATCCTGGAGGGGGAGGTTTTTCCCCTATATACTCTAGGCTAGGTTTTCCCTTTATGGTTTACACTAGGTTCATATGCTTCCAGCTGTTAATTATTTAAAAAATATTTCTTAGGGTGCAATTACTCTTTAAATCACAAAGATTGAGTTCAAATGTTTGGGCGCTTCCACTCATTCATTCGTTTTCTGTATCCAACTTATTGTTTCTGCCTGGAATCACTGGGTACAAAGCAGGATCACCCCCTGAATGCTGCACCAGGCAACTACAGACTCCTGCTCAAATGGAGGCTTTGATTTTTCAAGTAAAAAATAAGTGAACATATTCTCTACAGACAAAATAAATTTGCATGTCATTTTTGTGTCACTATTGGTTACTCACATACTATTTATTTATTAAGTAAGTGTTCCCCAAAGAGGTGCATAGTTGTACTCTGCAGAAAAAGTATGTTTATTTCAACTTAGAAAATCAACCAAATATGTGTTTTGACAGGGGCCTCCTAAATGTTGTACACAGCTGGATACTCTTATTACAAGACATAGCAGCGTGTATTACAGTAAGTTCAAATTCCTGTCTCTTATATTGTCTGCACAGAGAAAGTGTACACTGATTTTCTTGTTTTAGTTTAGTTTAATTAGTTTATCAAGGCAGCCGTAATGAACATGATAAAGTTCACAGGAAAATTTGCCACACCTGCGCCCCCACTGCATTGTGCACATTAGCGAAACACTGCACAAATATCTGTTCTAATTGGAGGCGTGCTCAGAGCCACGGGTTAGTTATTCTAGCAGAGAAGCAGAAACGCAGGGCTGGAGAGTTTCAGCATGGTACACTGACCATGGGGGATCCAGAGGAAGCAGGTGGGAGAGGAAATTGCCTGCTTGGTGCAGTGTGAGATGCGCACCGCCTGTGCTGCTTTATCTGTCGGCTGTAATATAATGGGAAGAGCTGGAAGGAGCAAAGAAGCAGAGCAGCCATTCGCTTTCATTTAAATTTAGCCAGGCTGCAACTTAGTGGCACCTTCCACACTCTTGTTAATGCAATTCAAGTGGGAAGTGAAGGGCAGATGGGGGTCAGACTATGAATTCAGGGTGGGAGGGAGGGGGGGGTCTTATCAGGTTGAATGAACCGTGTAGAATAACATAAATGATGCAAATGTCAGCAAGATTTCCCATCGAGTACAACCATTCCCAGCAGCAAACCTGCTACTTTTGGCTCTGGTTATTGTGCAGAGATCTCCCTGAATGCTCAAGGTAGAAAACACTTTCTTTTAAATAGGTTATCGATTTATCGTTACTGCCTTGGCATAGCTGCATTTCTAGGGTATGCAAATGTATTTTCTCAGTATTTCACTGAATAACAGTAATGACATTACCTCAGCTATTAGGAGGTGTACAGGCCAAACAATGTAAGTGAAAGGAATATACTGGAAAGTTAAAAAAAAACCTCACATTCACAAATTACAGCAAACTATATGGTAAAAAAAGTCAAGGACTCAGTGAATGAGGGGAGGGCATAAAATGTGCTTCAATTACAGGTCATTTTGTTCTGAGAGCAATCAAGCCCAAGTTATGATTTGAAATCCATTAGGCAATGCATGCACACACACACACACACACACACACATACACACACACACACACACACACACGATAACTCTAAAGTTCAGAGCGTGCAGGGGGAAAATGATCTGAATCACTTTTTCCCTCTTAGATGAAATCTGTCTGAGGACGAGTTTGCAATTTTCGGACAATGCAGGGTCTTTTTCCAGCTCCAGATTTAACCTGAAGCACAAATAGGAATAGTGAGAGTCAAAGTGACACTGCAGATTATACCAACCCTTCCATTCTCAGAGGCTGCATGTTTCTCCTAGATCTGCTAAATTAGAACACTAGTTTTAATTTCTAAACGTTCAAAAATACATTGTAAGTTTGCAAATGCATTCGCTATTTTAGGCACAAGAGACGTCCATAATTAATTTGTATTATTTTAGTGGGTGAAATCCCATTTCTCCAGCTTAAAGTGGAGGAGCTTTAGGCACTATTCACTTGCTTAAGGCAGTGTTGCTGAAAATTGGGAAACGGCTTTAATATTCTGCAATAGTCTCCTGAGGTTTGGATTTTTCCATTGTACACATAAAGAATGTTAAATTTGCCACTTTATCTCTGTACCGCACTCTTAAAAATAAAACAACCTAAATGTTTTTCCCCTGAATCTACAGTTCTGGAAAAACCTCTAAAGGCCCACATGCAGCATTCCCTCGTATCCCCCATGCTCCTCTAGGGTCTACTTACGATGTGTGGCTTTATGCTTCAGAAATCTTCATAACCGAAATCAATGTCTACGCGATCATTTTTAATACAAGAGTGTCCCTTATTACACTGAGTTATTTTGTGACCATGGCTATATTTACTGATTGTCTGCTATGTACTGTGCCTCATTCAAAATGCATTCAGTGGGTAAAACATTCAACGTTAGCCTAGTGTGAATGAGGCTACTGCAAGTTAAACGCACAGGTATAAAGGCATTACTTTTGGGACATTCCAAAACAAGAGATGTGCAATGAATTGCACAAATCTAAAAGCCTTACATTTTTTGTCAATGCTTCCAACGAAGCTCATTTCATTCATTCATTCAATTATATAACCGCTTATCCAGTTCAGGGTCGCGATGGGTCCAGAGACTACCTGGAATTCATTTCATTCATTAAGGAAATATTAGTTAAAAGGTTCTTTAATGTATATTCCAAAGAATGCATTAATTCTAAAGAGCCTACAGTTGTCCAGTGATGGTCATCTGACACAAGATTAGAAATCTCTATCTAACTGGAGTTCTCCATAAGTTAATTTATATAATACATAAAAGGCCTCATGATTCATTAAACTTTAAGCTTCAGCTGAAGACCTTTTTTTAAAAAATAATAAAATAAAAAAAAAAGAAAAGAACAAAAAGGGACCTGTCTGTTTGAATCCCGGAAGAAAAGACTGATTCCTTTGAATCAAAACATTTCAAACCCTGCTCCATCAGCAAGTCCTCGTGGACGCAGAGAGTTGTGACCTGCAGCAGTTCCTCTCTGGAGAGACAGCTGTCACGGGGCTGCTTCTCCATCTCTCTGCCAGACTCTCTACTTTAGGCTTTAGTGGAGCTTTTGAGGCGATTTAATTGCCTTAACAAAGGACGCGGAGGTGTTTGTGTGTCATCTCGCTGCCAGGAGGATGACAGATGCTCTTTAAAACTGGCGCACTCCCCCAGTGAAGTCAAGGTGTTTGAACCAGAATCACTAGAGATTTGGAGGAAGAAGGGAACGGGAATGGCAATGGGGGGGTGAGCCGAATATATTTACACAATGAGAAAAAACAGAAAGACACTGACTGTAGAGGTGGAGTTGTATTCAAATTTTCTTTCACAATATGGGTAACCTAAATAATCCACTATCCGTTATCGCTGCGGTATTATTAATATGTACAGAAAACGGCAAAGAATAAAAACACTACACTGTAATCAGTTCCCTCTGGTAATATATAGATATTTATATGAACTCTGAATATTTAAAACTCAACTCAAATGAATATTAACTATTGGCACTACTATAGTCTTAGGTGCCAAGCGAGTTCCTGGGAGCAGTGCTACAGAAAAAAGCAGTGGTTTTTAAACCAGTCCTAAGGGACCTTCAGAAAGTCCCCAGTCCCACCACACAGGGGCAGAACAAAAATATGGACCATAAGGGGGGCCCTAAAGTCTTCCTTTTGGGAATTACTGCCTTCGGGGAACCTTCAGAAGACTGTTATATAAAGAAATACAATGGTTCTGATTTTTCAGCTTAATCTCTATCTGCTTGAAAGTCACTGAAATGAATCTATGATAATCATACGCCACACACACTATAAAAAAAGTTTAAAAAAGTTATTTGAGGAAGACGATAAAAAATGTGGCTCCCCTTAGGAAGACCCATGTTGTTCAATGAACCTAGATTTGTTTCCTAGAACCTTCACATTTCATAGAGGTTCTTTATCTTTTAAAAAGGTCGTTCAGACACACATTAATCTCACTCCTAAAAATGGTTCTCTAAGGCAACTGCCCTTGAACTGGTCCTCACAGACTCGCAGGCAGTCCTCATTTTTTGCTCGATTCCAAATTGTAAGGACAGAGCAACCAATTTACCCATCTACAGATCCCTGAGGACTAGCTCGAGAATCTCTACTTTGAAGAACTATCTATTAAAATGTTCTTTAAAGAACATGGGAACCTCAACAATAATTTGATTTTTTTTCTGTCGACACAAAGCATATTTATATTAGTGGGTGATTCATAAAGTCAAAGATGCTCATTCTGTAACAGGTGGGGAGCCTTTTTTCTCACTGGGGAATGTAAACCTATCTCTTCCCAGGCCATAGACTGCAACATTGTTACATATCTCCAGTTAACAGACTTCTACCTTTTATTATTACCCCATCACAGTTTAAATGTGAGGGTTGAGAATGTTTGGCCTTAACCAGCTATGGAAAGTGGCGGTGTGTGAACAAGCAACCAGTCCCAACGTGAGCTGAGGAGAAAGGCTTTTAGGAGCTAGCAATTGGGCAACTGCAAGTATACTTCTTCAGAATACATTGTGTGATCACTTCACTGACCCCAGAACAAACCTCTGTCACACTGCCCAACTCCGTTTTCGATGGCTGGAAAGAATCTAGCTGTGCAGTCAAATTACTCTTGAGCACCATCATCTTCTCTGCTTTTACCACTCCTTGCACACTGGCATAATTTTCATGTTGTATGGTGTGATGTCTTTTGGTATTGCCTTTCTTTAGAACAATGAGAGCTTCTCCACAAATTAAGAATCCTGTTGTTCCTTTCACCTCAATGAAAAGGAAACTCATTGTCCATTTTTTTTAAAAGTTACTCATTGTTGACTTTTCTTCTAGTTTTTCATCTATTTTTGCCCAGCGAGACCTAACCGATGACGGGGATGAAGCTAGTGCACAAAACTTTTCCATTCTCCATTCTCGCAGCCAATTGGAACATTTAAAAAAGCACTCATTTTATTTGCCTTACACAAGCAAAAGCTACTATATACAGCCAATAAAAAAATGCGAAAATATCTGGCAGGAAATATACAGTCGAGTGAAGTGCTGAAATGCCCGTTGGCCGTGGTTCCCCACCGTTGTTAAATGAGATGCACTGAGGGTCACATTTGTACTGTACATTTTTACTGCGCAAATAAATATCCTTCATATCACATAAAGCTTCTTTACCAATTAAAAATGGATTCCTATAACGTGGATGTACATTAATTAAAACAAAACTGGACACTCATTTCCTGATTCTTCGATCTTTTCTTAAGTACGCTGACAAATGTAAAGGGAAAAAAAGGCTTTTTATTTACTGCCACTGAACCTTTCATTCCATCTTTTGGAAGATGATTTAATACATTTCATTCATCCATTGTCTTCAACCTATTATCGAGTTCAGGTTTGCGGTGTGTCAGGACCCTAGAGGGGGCACCAGTCCTTCACAGGGCGACACACACTCACGCCTAAAGACACTTTTGAGTCGCCAATTCACCTACCAATATGTGTTTTTTGGACTGTGGGAGGAAACCCATGCTGACACAGGGAGAACACACCAAACTCCTCACAGACAGTCACTCGGAGGAAACCCACGCGGACACAGGG
Source organism: Hoplias malabaricus (assembly GCF_029633855.1). Taxonomy (NCBI): domain Eukaryota; kingdom Metazoa; phylum Chordata; class Actinopteri; order Characiformes; family Erythrinidae; genus Hoplias; species Hoplias malabaricus. The sequence continues at coordinate 11,923,360 of NC_089814.1, forward strand.
AGAACACACCACACTCCTCACAGACAGTCACCCGGAGGAAACCCACGCTGACACAAGGAGAACACACCAAACTCCTCACAGACAGTCACACGGAGGAAACCCACGCTGACACAAGGTGAACACACCAAACTCCTCACAGACAGTCACTCGGAGGAAACCCACGCAGACACAGGGAGAACACACCACACTCCTCACAGACAGTCACCCGGAGGAAACCCACGCTGACACAAGGAGAACACACCAAACTCCTCACAGACAGTCACACGGAGGAAACCCACGCTGACACAGGGAGAACACACCAAACTCCTCACAGACAGTCACCCGGAGGAAACCCACGCGGACACAGGGAGAACACACCAAACTCCTCACAGACAGTCACACGGAGGAAACCCACGCTGACACAAGGTGAACACACCAAACTCCTCACAGACAGTCACCCGGAGGAAACCCACGCTGACACAGGGAGAACACACCAAACTCCTCACAGACAGTCACCCGGAGGAAACCCACGCTGACACAGGGAGAACACACCAAACTCCTCACAGACAGTCACCAGGAGGAAACCCACGCTGACACAGGGAGAACACACCAAACTCCTCACAGACAGTCACCCGGAAGAAACCCACGCTGACACAAGGAGAACACACCACACTCCTCACAGACAGTCACTCGGAGGAAACCCACACAGACACAGGGAGAACACACCAAACTCCTCACAGACAGTCACCCGGAGGAAACCCACACAGACACAGGGAGAACACACCAAACTCGTCACAGACAGTCACCCGGAGGAAACCCACGCTGACACAGGGAGAACACACCAAACGTCACAGACAGTCACCCGGAGTGAGACTGGAACCCGCAACCGCTGTGTGACTGTGACACTACCTGCTGCACCACTGCGCCGCCTTCTAAAATAACCAAGTAAACTCAAATCAAAATATAACAAAGCTTTTTTGAAAGAACTGTTCAACGCATAAAGAACTTTTAAGTTATATTATATTTTCTAAACCTTTATTATGTTGTTTAACTGCATGAACCTTGTCATCAACAAAGACATTATGTCCTGGCTAGAAAAACCCATTTCCACACCTTTGTTTTAATAGACAATAATTTAGTTTATAAAATTTACTGTTAAAATTTATAAAACAGAACAGGTTTTCTTTAAAGGTAGATCATAAAAATGACAACCGTCCCATCCCTAACAGCAAGAGAGAGGGAAGTTTGCATGAACCCTCTGTCAGGCCATTGCTGAAGTGGAGGCAGTGGAGAGTGGCTGGTAAGCTGTTTGACTAATGCTCTGTTAGCTATGGTAATGTGTCCGGACCACCTGCTGGGCAAGGCTCGTCTCACTGGCTCTGATTTAGTCTTGTAGCGGTGATGAGTTGTGCTGTGTGTGTGTCTGCGTGTATGTGTTGGAGCTCAGGCCGGCTTCCCAAGAGAAGCTGTGTTCCCCAGTGCCACTTTCATGCCAATACATATGTGTATCAAACCCCTTCTCTCCTCCCTCCTTTTCCATCTTCCATGGAAGGAGATGCAGAATGTCTTTTTTAATACACATCTGCGGAATTTGAAAAAACACTTCCCGTCCTCCAGGCTTTACAAATTGAATGCAGCAAACCACACCTGTTCCATGGCATAATAATACAATTTCTAAGATGTGATCCCAACACTTTGCCCTATTATAGTGCTCTTTGATTGATATAATTTGGTGGAATAAATAAGTAAATAAATAAATACCCTAAAAATAAAGGCTGAGTGAAATTTAAAGGTCCCATCACATGGAGAACTGAATGTACTTCATTCATTCATTATCTGTAACCCTTATCCAATTCAGGGTTGCGGTGGGTCCGGAGCCTACCCGGAATCACTGGGTGTATGGCGGGAACACACCCTGGAGGGGGCACCAGTCCTTCACAGGGCAACACACACTCACACCTATGGATACTTTTTTGAGTCGCCAATCCATCTACCAATGTGTGTTTTATTTTTTTGGACCGTGGGATGAAACCGGAGCACCCGGAGGAAATCCACACAGACACGAGGAGAACACACCAAACTCCTCACAGACAGTCACCTGAAGTGGGACTCGAACCCACAACCTCCAGCTGGAGCTGTGTGACTGCGACACTACCTGCTGCGCCACTGTGCCGCCCTGAATGTACTTCACCTTGCAAAATTAAACACTGCCTGGAAGCATGTTTACATACAAACTGCTATGCATTCATCACCAGATTTACCCCACCCTCTCACACTGCAGTTAAAAAAGACTGAGACTGTTATAGGAAGGAGGCAAAACAGAGGGAAAGCAATTAGACCATAGCATACAAGAAATAAAGTGAGGTATCAGTTTAGACACTTGTAGCCAATTCTTGGCATTAGACATGTTGAGTTTTAAAGGTAAATACAGAAATTACACAGCGGTGTCAGGGATGTGTGCATCTTATAACTGAATTCAGCAATTAACACACATAGTATAGAAAGATACTGAGGGTTAGATGCAGAGGAAGATAGAAAAGTGTGGAGAGTGAAGCTCACACGGCTTCGTTTTTAGTGAGACTGTCATTGGAGGAGGGGGGGGGGCTGATTTATTTGGGCTGAATCCAAGCACACACTGTCCGTGTGTTTGTTTTTATTGGTATTGAGCAGGAAGCAGCAGAAGGTTGCTGGCAACCGCCCTGCATTATGAGGAAGGTGATTAAAGCCCCTGTCTCTGCATAGCCAAAGATCAGCACACACTCAGACAGACAGCTCTTGTAATCACTCTTAATAGCCTTGTTGTTTGGGTGAGCGTGTGCGGTAATGACGCCGGACCTCGGTTCCAGCTCACAGGGGAGCCACTATCCCTTCATTGTCTCGCAGCTTTTTACAATTGCCGCACAACAGGTGCCTCTACAAATGCTTGTCAATGGCCAATGCAATAACCGCCTTTGCTTTTTCTAACATGCATTTATAATACGCAAGTCTTGTTTGTTTGTTTGTTCACTGGCTGACTTTCTCTCCCCCTTCTCACCCATTCTCATCATCCAAGAGGCTTTGTGCTTTAATCATTCACTGTGGGAAGAAACAACCTGTAATGATTCGGCATTAATCTGAAGAGGACCAATCACCGTAATGTACTCCGCTATTCTCTAGATCCCACGTTTATGGCCTCGGTTTCCATATTATGACGCTCATAAACTCTTTCACTGCTGTAGGTAGTGCTGTTTGCTAAATTAATGAAAGGAATCAATCCATATTTTTTTTTCTTTGCACACACTTGTTTTTATACACTCATCTCATGTAGGTTATATCCATATAATTAAGTTACCTTTTTGTAATGGCCCTCACACTGCTACTTATTTAACTATCGGAGCCCCGCTCCACTTCCAATGCAGCAAATGTGCGGTTCTCCAGCCAGCAGCTCGGAGCAGCTGATAAATCAAAGCGCGGCACAGGAAACGGGCACTCAATAATGTGAGTGTGATTCAAGCCTTGAGAGAAAATGATTCACACATTTATTTCTGGAACGAGGCAATGATGATGTCTAAAGGAACATATAGGCTGTACGTTTTCTCTCCTGAAAGCACTCCAAGTATCAAACACTTTCTTGTTTTTTGTGAACCAGGTTTAAGATGACATTCCTCGGCTTGTAAGGATTCTAATTCTGGCCCCAATTCCACCAAAATAATCTATCTTTGTAGAACCCCTCTCTGGGGGGAAGCCATTGTTCTTGTGCTACATGTTATTAACACACTTTTTCCTCACGTGTCATATCTCCCCCACATAGGAAAATCACATTTGCATTACAAACACGGCCCTCCCATGACACTGGATTTATAGTTGGAGCTGTAGCTCAAATGCCATACAGTAATTATATCTATATCACCTTACCCTGATTCTCCAGGCTGCTTCTCTGAGGCCAGAGGAGGAAAATAATGATTATATTATCAATAACCTAGGAACTGCTCTGGATATGCTTACCCAGAGTGACTCACTTCAAGGTAACACCCTGTCTCATTACTACAGCTGTTTTGGTGGGACATGGGGAAAAGTGTGCTCCAACCTCAGACTCTCAGAAGAGGGTTCTGAGTGGTGGTAATAATAGATTAAAGTGTATAGCAGGTACCTCTATGATGTTTCAAAGGAAAGACCATAGTGAATCTATTCCAGAGCTGGTGATATCAGAATTGGCAGATCACCACTGGACGCATGCTTTCATATGACATCCATTTCAGAGTAGCACCTGTTGTCAGAGTAAGGACACGTCTGCATTCGTTGATTAAAATGTCCGCATTTTACTACGTTATTTTATTGTCTACGTAACTCCATTGTGGTGTTTCCCTCTAATGGTCCCCCAGCTCTAATTTTAAACATGAACGTTATCAGTCACCAGCATTACGCATGCTACATACAGGTCAGACCTGAAATACAGGACACCAAACACACATTACCATACTGTGATGATAGCTCTGTGTATTTCAGGTCCTAAAAAAAAGCATATCAAGTAACTCTTATTGAAATAACACTTCAAAGCCTGACCTGCTCAAAACACATACTGATGTTGTTTTTATGAACTCATCTCCATATTCCAGGCACATTATTGGCCAGTATCCCGATAACAATTAACACATACTATATTGTGCAACTCTGGAGAACCCTGTGTTTCCCTGAAGTTGAAGATGATGAGTTCTGTTGTGCTGCCTCTGGGAGCTACAAGTTACTGAGGAGGATCTTCTGCTATAACAGAAAAGCTCAATCAGACTCACCTCTGCAAAGCAAAGAGAGGATGATCCAGGCTGCGCAGGAGCTCATCGTCATCTCTCTGAAGTTCAGAAGAACTGGTCGGCAGCTTCTGAACACTGAGTTATTCCTCCTGGGTCCAGTCAAAAAGCGATGCAGCAGGTCTGCATTGCTATAGCAGTGTCCAAAGGGCTGTTGTGCACTGGAAAGAAATGAGTTTGATGTTTCATTTATGACAGTATACTGTCCTCGGTGGTCCACTTTATTAGAAACGGTTAATGTTTCATAAAGAAGAGTTTAATTCCACAGAAACAGGGACAACATCAGCATGGCTCCAAATAAAGAAAACGTCAGATGGCGGTTGTTCTGGTTGAGGATGAAGTCTCGAGCTCCACAAGTGTCCGCAGGTCAGATGTTCCGCGCTGGTGTCCGAGCGCGCTGTGCGCTTTTACGCACGGAGCACGGAGCGTGGCGCAGAAGATGCAGATCCCCTTCGCGGAAGCCAACCAAACGCAGGCTACAGAGCCCTTAAAACACCATCAAAGGGTCCGTTGAAAGGTCCGTTAAAAGAGACAAACAGCGACGCATACAGCACCAGAACAATACGTGGCCACGCGAAAACACATCCGTGCAGTGTCGCAGAACCGAAAGAGCAACAGAGCCACGGTCACAGAGACCCTGCTTTGCCTGGCGTTCCTCGGTAAAGCTGTAGCCGCTCTCCCTTCACTTCAGGCGCAGTGGAACTAAAGGGAACGCTCTGAAAAAGTTTCTCCCCTGCTCTCAGAACACTCTCCCCGGGTCTAACGGCCAAACACCGCGTAGGTCAGAGCCATGTGAGGCAGCTTTTTGGCTCGGCACAAAAACAGCCCCAGTGGAGCCGGATGGAGGGGGGGAGACTCCGCGCTCTGATTGGACCGTTCGCAGCCGAGGGGGGTCACACACTGCGAGCCATGAATAATGACTTCAGCAGCCTGCTCTCATTAACACAGAAAGGAGACTCATAATCCACGCCAAACCTGAGACTAACTTCTGCCCGCGTCTTCTCTGGACATGCATCAAAACGCATAGACTGGACATAACCACTCCAGCTGGTGAGACGTGTAGTAATGTAGTTGTAGTATTATTAGTGTCACCGGGGAAAGCCATAAATGTAATCCATAAATGCACTTAGTCGCTAATTGTAGCGTATCATTCGCGATTTGAAGCACTTTCACGGTGAACGAGGAACCGAATTTTGGGGACATGCTCAGTTTGCCCACAGCTGGCGCATGAAGTAGCGATGTCGCCCTCTAGTGGACACAGCTTTGAACTGCCATACTGTTTTCAACCGTTTTTGTTGTTGTTTGTTTTGGTAGTTTTGAGCTCTCATAACGGTTTACCTGGTTTTTAGCACCGTTCTGTTCTGCACTATTAGCCTTTATGTAAACTAATCTTAATTATAACTCAATACAGCTTGTTAAGTTGTGTATAATTGTTGTGTTTCTACCACCCCATGGACCTCTCATTCACCCATTCATTCATGTTCCACAAAATTCTCCACAAGAGGCACTGCACGCTAGCTTTAGCTTTTCAAAGTGAAGGTTTAAATGAATAAAACAGTCTCGACAGGCCAGGGTTTGTTTCAAAAGCAGGGTTTGACTTGACTTAAGCCCAGAATTAAGGACTGTTCAGTAGGAATGTCCTTTAGCTTTTTATTTGATAAATGTAGAAATTATCTGACTAAACTGAGAAATACAGCGTTGTGCTAAATCGGGTAAATCATTCTGCAGATGAGATCTTCTATAACTGTGATTTAAACCATTTTTTAAAAAGATTATATATATTTATTATTGAGTAAATAGGAATTTCTCCTATACCTTCCTTTCCACATTTCTCAAATGGCTGCCTCAATAAGTTTCTACTGAGATCTAAAATTGTACTCCTTTTTATTTTTTACTCCTACAGTATTGATCATAATTATCATGTCTATGGCACAAACACAGCAATGGTTTACTATCCATGACAAAGAGAGGAACTATGAGATTTATAAAACAAAATAAAATATATTTAAATATAATATTTCCATAAAACAATGTTCCAGACACCAGGCACAATATTAAACATACTTTAACAGCAGCTTTGGGTGAAGCATCATTAATAGCTTCTGATTTGGTAAATTTCTCTTGAAAGGAGAACTGCAGACCATGACTTTTTTTATGTCTTTGCAGCTGAGTGTGGGAGGGGGGTTCCCCATCATTCTGTTTTAACGCTGTCACAAAATATATACCAAGATAAATCTGTGATAAATTTATCTAGTTAAAGCCTCAAGTTTGACACACAATGTGAATAATTCTTCACACACACACACACACACACACACACACACACACACACACACACACACATATGTATATATATATTAGCACATGCATGCTTGTACTTCAGGAAGGATACAGGGTTTATTTTGTTCCCATAAAACCCATTACAGAGCTGTATTTATTATCACTGCTGCTTATGACCGAGGCTATTTGCTAACATTAATAATGGATATAAAAGCTGCAAAAAGACTCACAGCTGCCACAAGGCCTTTTAGTGGTCACTTAGTACAAGTAGAAGGGAGTGGCTCTGTCATTGTGGACTGTTCAACCGAGCCTAGATTTAGTCTTGAAAGCCTGCTATTTTAGATGGTGCTGAAAAACATGGGCACAAACAAGCGATGCCAGCCCATAGCACCAGGCAACAATTACTGTCAGGTCATAAAGGAAGGATGTGTCTGGAATTGGGCAAAAGAAGCATCTGAAGAGGATCACATTCTCAAGCAGTCACTTAGATGAACTAACAAGTCTAAACAGGCCATGCCGAGATGTTCCCTTCCCTTAGATGTTGAGGAAATTAGACTGCGAGTGCATTAGGGTGCCAGCTGTCTTATAATGATCAGCAGCTAAGGCCCATGTGAGGTTTCCGCGTAATGAAAAGGATCGCTTCTCACTGCGTGAAGTAATGCACTTTATGACAGTAATGGCCATAAAAACGGAAATATGAAATTAACCTCTCCCATACCCAGCAGTTCGCCCTGCATCTTCATATATAGCTCAGCCTCAATTCCCACTGCTATTTCCTCTCACTGCATTCTCCAGCCTGATCACCATGACCCTTACCTCTTAACGCTAATGTCAGGTAATTAACATTTATCAGTCTCTGGGCAAGACCTTTCCTCCTGAAGAGACGTCTCCACTGACCTGCTCTTTTCCAGCATCCTCTCCCTCTCTGCATCTCACTCATTACTTTGGTCAGCTTTGAGTGAGGGGAACAGCTAAAATATCTTACGCACACATTAACCACCTGACAGTGCTGGTGTGATTTCAGAGAGATTCCATTATCTCCTTAATACTGAGAACACAAAGACTGCTGGAATTATTATTCAGCGTCATGCCACCATAGCGTTGTTTGTTTTTTTCTGTGAAGGGCTTAGCCATCCATAGACCCATTTTTAAAAAGGGCTTTTCAAGGGTACTTCAGTAAATCCAACCATAATATTAAACCCATCCCCTTGTTTTTACACTCATTGTCCATTTCGTCCATTCTAAAGACCACCTGTTCCACTGCATATTTTGTTAGCCCCCATTCACTGTTCTTCAGTCAGTGGTCAGGACCACCACAGAGCAGGTGTTATTGGGTGGTTGATATACATAGCACTGCAATGGCACTGGTATAGTGGTCTTTTATAGTGTGTGCTGCTGCAGATTTTAACTGAGGAGTTTTAAAAGTCCACCTGCACTGCTGTGTCTAATCCATTTGTACTTGTAGAATTACAAAATTCACTTATATGGTAAATGGAGCAGATAAGATGGACACTGAGGTTAGAAACATGGACACTTTGCTGCTAAGAGTGTAGATATTTATGAAGGAGATTCATGCATTCATTCGTTGACTGTAACCGCTCATCCAGTTCAGGGTAGCAGTGGGTTGGGAACCTACCCAGAATCTCAGGGGGCGTAGGGCCAAGAACACACCCTGGAGTAAGCACACACTAACATCTATGGACACCTACCAACGTGTGTTTTAGAATAGTGGGTGGAAACCGGAGCAACTGGAGGAAACCCACGCGGACACAGGGAGAACACAACAAACTCCTCACAGACAGTCACCCGGAGCTGGACTCGAACCCACAACCTCCAGGACCAGGACACCAAGGAGATGAGCAAGTTACATTTTTTTAAAGTGGCCAGAGCTTTATTTCAAATGTCATCTACACTAGGAATAATACTTTGTGAAAAAGAGCCAATAGATCTGCAGGACCTCCTTGAAAGTAGTCCTGTTTATGGGCATACTTTACTGGTGTAAACCCAGCTGTGATATTTCATGCTAAACACAGTTTAGTGAAAGAATCTATTAAACAGTATAAGCCAATATTAAAGCCATATTAATCTGTATAATTGCATGCTGGGAAGCTCCCTAGTCCTATATGCCAGGCCCCGTGGGGTTAGCGGCTATGATAATCATCCACTGCATGTTAAAGCAATGATGATATAATTATAATGGCTATTGGTCTCTGTTTCATCCATCTGTTTTAATAGACGTTGGCTGGATCTCCCTGGGGTTCTGAGTGATTTCACAGGAATCATGCTAAAGGAAACCAATGGGACCACAATTTTGCCCAGTATTTGAGTCTGTTTATTTTATAAGTGTCATATAAAAATAGCCAACCTCAATGACATTAGCTAATTAATATGGTGTCCCGTTCAGAGATTAATATACACATCGCTCCCTGGAGCCACCAATTTTATCTCTGAAGTTACACAAGCCAATTACCATGATGCCTGTGGGAACACTAAAGGAAAAGACACTCCTGGGCAAAATAAGTACACTAATAATTACCACGGAGTGTGACTTCTTTTTTTTTTTTGGGTAACATCATCTTTGCCTGAAGGGATTAGGTTATTACCAGCCAAATACAAGAATAGCCAAACTGCAGCTATGTTGTTCAGGTTATCATCCAGAGTCTCGGGCGAACTTAAAGTCTACAAAAAGTAAGAGAGGGATTATAATAAAAACTTGGAAAAAATATAATAAAAAATAAAACAAATGCTCAGACAATGCTGTGTCTGAGGCATTTCTGAGGTCTTCATTTTGGATGTGACTCGGCTTTAGAGTCATTAGGATCATTATTGTTCAGCTCCGGCTCATTGTTTTGAATACGTTTTTAATGAGAACAGTAATTGTCACAGAATGTAACTTTTCTTACTCAGTGCAGCAAAATTTGCCTCCAAACATATCAGGGTCAACTGGCAATTGCTGAAGCCAGAATGTGATGTAAGTGTGATAATGATTCTACAATCATTGTTAGTGCATAGAGCTCTATATATAGTCACATCATGCATTCATCAGAAACAAGGTTGTATTTTGGCATATTTAATTTCCCATTAAAATAACAATTTGGTACAGTTATATATTTGTGAGGAGAAAGGAAGGAGTCAAAATACGGTGCTTTCAAAACTGTTAAAATATGATATTAAGAACTGATAACCATCCATAAGAAAAAAAAGACCGTAACGTTTTAAGCTTAGAGAGAGAATGCTCTTGCTTCAGACCTGAAAAAATGTCTTTGTCAATCCTTCCCCTGTGAGAAGTCACCTCAAAAAAAATCCTATTGGTTTCAAGAAGTTTGTGAATAAGCTAATGGTGGCTCCACTGGAAATCTGATAAATGGACGTTGAAATCTTGAAACATGAGTAAGTCAACTGAGCTGATAGGTATGTTCTATAGCAGGTGGATACACTGAAGAGTCAGTGACTCATGCTAATTTGTGGATGCTATACCTTCTTCAGTCTAGGCAGAAAATATTCCTGGTGTAACAAATAGTCCATTTGGACAAATTAAACTGGAGATAGAGGGTCATACTGCTTTCAAAGGGTGCTTTTTTATTGCCTTGTCAAAAGGTAAGAGAGCAGATTACTGCTCTCCTCTGAACTAAGCACTAGTGCTGCTCTCTGAGTCATAAAAGCCTTTCACCCCACACAGCCTGTAATCAAGCACTGAGGTAACTAAGACAGACACAAATAGATTGCAGTGTGCCCCTTGTAGCCTTTTCACACATTTAAAAACTTTTTCCCTACTAACCCAATCAGTGACACTCAGGCTCAGACTGGAGACACCTCCAAAACCATGCAAGGGCGCTGCTGATAAGAGCCCAGGACTTTACAGAGAAAAGAACTGGGAAAGTGAAACAGGGGAATAAAAAACCCAGAAAGTGTCCAGGTGGGAAGCTGTAGTTTATTTTTACCTCTGCAGATACATTCATTCATTTATTCATTCATTATCTGTAAGCGCTTATCCAGTCAAGTCGCGGTGGGTCCAGAGCCTACCTGGAATCATTGGGCGCAAGGCAGGAATACACCCTGAAGGGAGCGCCAGTCCTTCACAGGGCAACACAGACACACACACATTTACTCACACCTGAGTTTCCAATCCACCTACCAACGTGTGTTTTTGGACTGTGGGAGGAAACCGGAGCACCTGGAGGAAACCCACGCAGACACAGGGAGAACACACCAACTCCTCACAGACAGTCACCTGGAGCGGGAATCGAACCCACAACCTCCAGGTCTTTGGAGCTGTGGGACTGTGCCACTGTGCCGCCCACTGCAGATACAATATGTATAAAATTATAACACAATTAAATTAATTATTCATAAAATAGCCCTTTCAAACTGTGAACTACACAAAAGCCTTTGTAATTCCAAACTACTGGATCCCCCCTTATAAGAAATATAGTTCATAAATAACAACAAAAAAGAAAATTGAAGTGGATTTATTTTCCTGGAGCACACAGCAGATGTTTTCAGACATAAAGGAAACAAGTCTATTTCTACTCTAATTTCCTTGTTAGCTCCATTTGGTTTATTAGCTGTACACAGTTAGTTAGCTCACTGGTTGCATCATACCAGTCACACCTAATGAATTAAGCTTGCTAAGCAGTCTAAAACAACGCCTCTGCCAGGGTCTTGAATTAACACTAGCAAATGTAGCACAGCCCTGTGAAGGACTGGCGCCCCCTCCAGGGTGTATTCCCGCCTTGCGCCCAATGGTTCCAGGTAGGCTCTGGACCCACCGCGACCCTGAATCTGATTTGATCTTTTTCAACAGTTTGATCTTTATTCAACAGTTTTGCATTTACAATGCTATATAGAAATACAATTCTACAAGGCACTTCTCATGTAAAAACACTCCCCATCCTAGTAAGCAGACAATGCCCCTCTCTTAGACTGTGTGTTTTGTCCCCAGTTTGTAAAATACCCTAACATTGCCCAGAGAAATGCGTTTTACAAGTTCATTTCAGTTTTGGCATTTTCTTCTCTCCCTTGTCTTCGACAATCAAACAAATTCATTAAAAGTTTGGGTCCTACAAGCAGACTTGAGCGTAGATGAAGTGTTTACCCATTGGTCTGTGCCTCTGTCAGAGTGAAATATGAAAGCGTTTAACCTCAGAGAGCTGAAGGAACTGAAGGGAACCCAATGGGTGTTGAATTGCAGGGCTTGCATGTTTATAATGAGGGGAGCGAACTGCTGCAGAACATAAAGAAGAGAGTCTATTGCACATTAAGCTGCTGAATGTTTTACAGAGGGTAATAAACTCCTGCCTGGCTAATCAAATTCACTGAGAAAATACCATCCTTCAAGCCTTCAGGAGACCAAGATCACATTCTCTGCTCTTTTTCTTTGAGGGCACTTTATTGATAATCATAGCCGAAGCCCATTTACCTGATTACAAAATGCACATGTTCTAACTGGTCGTAATAAGAAAAGGTTGTGGCGATATTCTTCAACACTGGTGTGCTAATAAGCCTGTCTAGCGTTTTAAGCCTACAGATAACTGGCCTGCAGATATAAAATCCTAGGAGGAAATCTTGTTAGGCGAAACCATCAAGTCCAAACATTTACAAGGGTTTTGTTGTTGGGTTTTTTTTGTTGTTGTTGTTGTTGTTGTTTGTTTTAATTTTTCATCTCTCATCTCATCTATCTATCTATCTATCTATCTATCTATCTATCTATCTATCTATCTGAAACAGACCCTTCTTACTGAACATGCTTCTCTTTCACTTTGATGTCTCTTTCCGTGGCAATGGGCCTAATTCCATTCCATATTAACTACACCAATGCATATGGGCTGTTCAAAAGGTCTTTTGAAATCAGGCATTTATCATAGTTAAGTACTGCTGAAGGGGAAAAGCAAGTGGGTCATTCTGCTTGCAGCACATTAAATCAACTGGAGTTCAGCATAAATGACCATGAGGATATGCAAAATATTGTCAACATTTTAAGGAACTGTATGAATAACATTTAGGAATACTACGGTAGATTTTACTCTGATTAAATGAAAAATCCAGTCCACTGAACAGAAGGCCTTGGTGGTGTGCAAATTAGCTTTGAATGCAAGAACAAACAGTCACTGGAATACAAAGCCAGATTTATTTATTTTGGGAAACAACAAGATAGAACTATTTAATTGTGAAATATTTCACATTTTATTTCTTCTTTAAGAAACGATCACACATCTGGTATATGACTCCTGCTTTAAAGCAAAGAGGGACTAATAAAATAAAGTTTTTAAATTGGTGTTTACCATCTATGCTTCTGGAGCAAAGTAAAGCTGGTACATTTTTGAAACAAGACAAGTCTGTTTTCTGAATGTTCATTAAGATTGTTCACCCAAAGAGAACCCTTAGAACTCATCACTGCGCACTGTACTCTATGGTTAACTGCTCCTCCTTACACACTCAGCACAGTATTCACTGGTTCATACTCATTTCCAAAACCCTTATTGGTGAGTCACCAAACTATCTACAAAATCTGACACAACCAGCATCTGCTACATATAATACCAGGTCCTCCAAGTACATCCAACTGAAAGTCCCTAAGACAAATTCGACATTTGGCTACTCATCGTTTCAGTAATCTGCCCCAAAAGTTTGGAATACAAAAAACATTAAAATTAAAGACCTTTATGTCAATCTCAGCTTTCAAAAATTACATTACAAGTGTATTTCTGATATATACCTGTTTTTTCTGCTATTTGAATTTATAAAATGTGTATTAATTTTACACATTTACATATACTCATGTAGCCTCAAGCAGCCCTTGCTGTTTTCCAGGGTGTCATTGTAAATAAGAATATGTTAAATTAAATTAAGGGTTAAAACATTAATAAATGAATGAATAAATAACAATTTAGGAAGAAAACCAGCAAGGTCCTTAGGGGATCCAGCAGAAATTGTTGATTCCCCTGTTTAAAAACGAGGTGTTTGAGCGGGGAATGCTAGACACTGGACGTCCAGGAACAGAGTTGAAGCATTACTGTAAATAAACAGTTTAAGTTTGTTTGTTAGTTTATCAAATCTAGGGCATTCCATGCATTTAATGGTTTGTAGAATTACATCAGTTTCACATAATTTAAGGAAATGCAAATACAGTAGCAGTAATGTCAGTCAGCAGTAATGTCTGCTAGCTTAGTCACTTATCTACATGTTTATGCGTACAACATCATTGTAACTCCTACATATTATATTTTACAAAATCATAAAAGAATGGCAATGGTTCATGCAAACCAGGGCCTTTTCCCCTTTAGGAACATCATACAGCTATGGGCCTGAATTTCTCTTATTCACTGACAAAACCTCAGCTGTCGGAGATCCTAGTCCTTTGTCCTTAGCTATCAAATTGCTGAGTTGGTTTAATATAAATTAAACCCTGTTCACTCTAGTGAAACTGATGTGGATGGGGACCTTTCGGTCATAAACCTTTAATGAGCAGGGCACTCTTTAGCCATTTCCTTTGAAGGGCATCAAGAAGGCCTACAATTCTTAGCAAATCAATGGTCAGTAGTGGTAGGCATTTGGCAGTTAAATATTTAAATAAGGTGTATACCCATATGCGGATGCTTTGATCGGTTTTGAAATTATTGTAGTTTGTTTTGTTTGCTTTGTTTGTTCTTTTTGTTAGCTTATTATTATTCCCTAGTTTTTGTTTAAAATTCTTGACATGTATCACACTTTTTTGGCTTCAAAAACAATGCTGGTAAATAGATTATAGTTATCTTTGTTTATCTTTGGTAGCGTCATAAATCCTGGAATGGCAGTCTGCTGAGTTTGACAGTTGTGTGATCATGTGGCTGGAATTTAAAGGTGACATTGAGAGACACATTGATTGCAGGAGCTGAACTAGCTGCACAGATAAGTTAAGAGAGCCTCATCACAACATAATTCTGTGCATGCCATCCGTAATGTCACAGAATCTGAAAGATGGAGTGACATCACAAAAAGATTCTGTTCTGGCTTAAGCTGTTGAATACTGTTGCAAAAGTCTCACCACACTTCCCATTGAAACGGGCGACAGAGGGGTGCAAGCTGAAGACGAGCAGGGAAGCTATTAAATGTCAAGTAGGAAAGAAAAATTTGAGGGTAGAAAATTCAAAATCACTCAACTACAAGCTTTGATGACAACACGCCTCCCAAAGTTTGCCACCATTTCTTATGGAGGGCATCACCTAGGCCAACTCTCTCCTTTCTTCCATCCTCTTCCTCTGCCCCCACCCTCACTGAGCCCTGACAGCTGCCGTGACTGGGCTGCAGCCATGAAATCCATCATTCCACTTCATCCGCAGCACTCCCCCTGTCTGATCAATGATAGCACTAATAATAACCGCCACACAGTCACCTCCGGCCTGCCACTGGTGCCGCACAGCTTGGGGCCCTTCTCTCCAGATTGCCTGGTCCGATTAAGAGCCCATTACAAAGGCTGTTTACTCATAATGTCCCTGAGGCCTTACTTTGCTTTGTTTGTCCGTCAAGAGAACCAAAGTCAACCAGATGACCTTTTAAAACTCTAAAATATATATACATCATTTGCTGTCACAATACTTTCCTATTAACCCATGATATATGCTAGAAAAGTACAAGTACAAATACTTTTAATGTAAATTAGGACTCACTTTCAATCAGAACCTGGATATTGCTGACTATCATAGACTGCAACAGGATATCTGCAAAGGAAACCATATTGCTTTTCTCACTCAGAAGACTGCATTTGATGACCTTTTACTCAGACCAAACAATACATTATAATTTGACACTGGAGTGGGCAGTTGGCAAGTCCAACCACATAATGAATGTTAGAGGATTGGACGAGGCTTTGTAAAGTGGACTACAATGTTTGGAGCAGGTTTCTTCATTATTAACACTATGTGGGATGAGCGGACTTAATCCAGAGTTATTACTTTGTTGAAGTAATGACTCACCTAGACGCAAAAGTAGTCTAGCCAAAACAAAGTGAATAGAAGAACAAAAATATCAGGCCAAAAAAATAATAATTCCCTCTAGAACTGAATGAAACTCCTTAGTGCATTAGTAACCTGTTCACAAAAATGTTGCCCTTTGTGGTGACATTTCTCATTTTTTGATGATTGCTCTACAGTCAAATGATAGAGCTTGAAAGGGAGAGACGCTAGCAACAATAAAGCAGGCCAGATCTGCTGAAAATATCTAGAAACTAATTGTAAACAGTAAGGGCGGCACGGTGGTGCAGCAGGTAGTGTCGCAGTCACACAGCTCCAGGAACCTGGAGATTGTGGGTTCGATTCCCGCTCTGGGTGACTGTCTGTGAGGAGTTGGTGTGTTCCCCCTGTGTCTGCGTGGGTTTCCTCCCACAGTCCAAAAACACACGTTGGTGACTCAAATGTGTGTGTGTGTTGCCCTGTGAAGGACTGGCGCCCCCTCCAGGGTTTATTCCTGCCTTGTGCCCAATGATTGGCGACTCAAAAGTGTGTGTTGCCCTGTGAAGGACTGGCGCCCCCTCCAGGGTGTATTCCTGCCTTGCGCCCAATGATTCTGGACCCACTGCGACCCTGAACTGGATAAGGGTTACAGATAATGAGTGAAAAGTAGAATTTTTTTTTCTCACAGATCAACATGTACATTGTGTCATCCAAAATAATTATCAATGAAAAAGAAATGCTCCTAGGCAAACCTTAAATCTTTTGGGAAAGACCCGTCCAAAGTGCAACTCTCTGGAGAACAGAAGTCCCATTTATCTGTTCTAAAGCATGTTCTGCTTTTCACGATAGTAATGTGTGGGGGAATGTTTTGGTGCCTTGGGACCTGGTTAACTTGCTGTTACTGAGGGAACCATTAAGTTCAAATGAAGATATAATGATGTAATGCTGCTAGACAATGATCCAAAACAGTGAAACACAATTTCAGACTGTCATGAGCTGGGCTCGGTTACAGCATTTGTGTTGTGTAGGCCAAACGAGGGCCAAAAGTTTTGATCCGCAGCTATGTTGTTTTACGGCACTGTAAAAAGTTAATTAGTTACATAAGGTCTCCGCTGAATTCTGAAGGATCAATCACACTGGAAGGAAGAAGGTGGGTGTTAAAAGACATTTCTACTGTTCATTACTACTCAGATACAGATGTAGAAGAGAAGAGGATAAAACAGCTGCCAGTTTAATGATGCATCTGTGCTGATATTAAAGCTATGCATTAGACATGGGCCTCTTTCCAATCTGTTGTAAAACGATGTAAGCATCATAGACATAGTTCTAACAATAAAGCAATTATTGATTTCATTTTATGATGTTGTGTGGCACGCATGTGTCGAACACTGAGCTGAAGCATAAGTTCACCTACACACCATATGTCGAATAATGAAATGAGGGTCTTTGCTTACAGCGTCATTCATTAACCTTTTTGTCCTGTATGGAAATACTGATCAATGCTTATAGCATCCTCCACTGACATGTCTGGTCTTTAGGGAGATGCACACTTCAAATATTCAAATGTTTACATTAACAATGACATGAGAGTGATTGGTGAACGGTTTGGCCTTGTTTTGTCCTTTGGAAAGTGGGAACAGTTAAGAACTGCTTTTTTATGTGAGATGCCTAGACACATTACTATAATGAGACTCTAAATAAACAAAGTTTCTTCTGAATTTCAGGTTTGTTTTTTTTAAGGTTGTTTCACTGATAGTTTCAGTTCTTCTGGGAAGGATATAAACTGGATGCTGGAGTATTTTGATTAGGATTTGATGGCAGCACGGTGGCGCAGCAGGTAGTGTCGCAGTCACTGTCTGTGAGTTGGTGTGTTCTCCCTGTGTCCGCGTGGGTTTCCTCCGGGTGCTCCGGTTTCCTCCCACAGTCCAAAAACACACGTTGGTAGGTGGATTGGCGACTCAAAAATGTCCGTAGATGTAAATGAATGTGTGTGTGTGTGTGTCTGTGTTGCCCTGTGAAGGACTGGCGCCCCTCCAGGGTGTATTCCCGCCTTGCGCCCAATGATTCCAGGTAGGCTCCGGACCCACCGCGACCCTGAATTGGATAAGCGCTTACAGATAATGAATGAATGAATGAATGATGGCATTAAGCCATAAATGAAGTTAAGTTTGGGTGTTTGACTTTTCATTTTGTATAATACAAGCCATTCCAACTCACACCAAAGGCATTGGATAGATATAACTGCATCACTACTGTGCTGGAGGAATTTATACCCCTCTAGCCCATGTTTTTCATTAAACAGTTACCTTAAAATCAGTGAGTGCCACTACATTTTAGGTCCTTCTGTGGCAGTTATACAAGCTGTTAACATCTGTGTCTACAGTATATGTACCTTAAAGAAGCAGAATTCACTAATTGTGTCTACAAATTTTTGAACATAAGGAATAACTCACAAACGATGGCATGCAGTATCTTTTAGGCTTGTGGATTTTAAACCAGCCATTTCTCTAAAGACAAGAGCTGTAAGTGTTGCCTTAATTATTGATGCACAGCAATCATTCTGCTTCATCTTTGTAGCTACAATCAGAGGTGGAGTGGATTTGTGGTCTGACATTGTTACTGTTCAGCACAAATGGCTCTTTCTAAACATCCAAATGCTGACTATATCACACTTGCTGCCGCGTGTGACCCAATTATAGCACTCGGCTAAAATAATCATTAGAACCTAAAGACACAGTGCCTGCTCTGTGACGGCCCCCTCCTGCCCCATTAAGACTGCATTATCACCCTCGCCATTGGAGGAAAGAAGATGAACCACAATCTTATTTTTTTTCCACAAAGAAGCAGTAAATGAAGTTGCAGCTTTTAATTCATTCCGAGGTCATTTGGGATTTGTATCTGCATAATGAACCTGTATGCAGCCTCACGTGTCAGTAATGAAGATTGCACGCAGTTATCGCTCCTCAGCCGCCATGATATAAAACATGTGTTTCATTTATTCAGCGTCATGCCTGTAGAGCTGGAGGGAATATATTGTTTTGCAGTCATGATTTAATCGGAATATAGCAATGAAACCTAATTGGAGTTTAAAATTAAGCAGGTCTACTGTTTAATTAAACTTAGCATATAACACGTGATGAATAGTGATAAACTTTTTCAACAGGCTTAAGGCTTCATGCGTTGTATGTGAAGGCATATCTTTACTGTATTATCAGAACTAAGCAACTTTTAAATTATGTGAACATTTAAATACAAATGGGTCAATAGGCTTGGTCCAAAATGACTCAGATTAAAGTCTTACTACAGCAGCTTATTTCACAGTCTTATTAAAAACATCAATCTCCATTTTTGTGGATTTTTAGTTTACAATCGTTTAAATCAACAGCTGTCCTTTGACTTCCATTGAAAGTTAAGGTTTTTCCTTCTCCTGTAAAGTTACTATTTTAGGAGATACATGACTTTAATTGAACAGCAATTATATGTCGATGTGGCCCATGACTCCAGAGGGATTTTACTGCTGGCTGTGCGCCAATGCAATAACTTTAACTTCGGAGGGTTGACCTGGGCACCACTAGATCTTTCATTCATTCATTCATTCATTATCTGTAAGCGCTTATCCAGTTCAGGGTCACGGTGGGTCCAGAGCCTACCTGGAATCATTGGGCGCAAGGCAGGAATACACCCTGGAGGGGGCACCAGTCCTACACAGGGCAACACAGACACACACACATTCACTCACACACTCACACCTACGGATACTTTTGAGTCGCCAATCCACCTACCAACGTGTGTTTTTGGACTGTGGGAGGAAACCCACGCAGACACGGGGAGAACACACCAACTCCTCACAGACAGTCAGTAACAAAACAGTGAGAACATTTTTTTTTAAATTGAATTAAATTTAAAAAGAGCCCCCTCCAGGGTGTGTTCCCACCTTGCGCCCAGTGATTCTTGGTAGGCTCTGGATCCACGGCGACCCTGAACTGGATAAGGTTTACAGACAATAAATGAATGAAAGAATAAATGTAAAAAGATTTTATTCTAAATCATTTTGCAGCATTTGGAGCATAATTGATTTATTCATCATTAATTTTTCACACAGTGTGAAGGACAGCTGCTGGGTTCAAATGATGGTAGTAAATGAAATATCCACAAATATGTAGAGACATGTTTTTAATTGGACAGCAATGACATGTGAAATCTAGTGATATCTGAATGTTAACATTGTAGTTTTATGACTTATGTTATTCACTGTATAGAGAGTGAGGAGCTATTTCAGTATCAGTCAGAGACAGGTACGCCGTGTGAGTTCATTTCCAAAAAGCTTTGGAGGTTTTCTTCGTCCACATGAGAACAGTGAGAACGACACTTTTAAAAACCTCCACCTTAAACACTGTTTTGTGTGGATAGGATGCTAAAAGACAGAAACCTTTGAAAAATATCCATATCTGTGTGAACAGGGTCTAAGAAGGGGGCTGCAGCCAAGACTGCTCTCACAGGCTCTGGCTCCCTGATTACCTGTCTGCATTGTCATAATGTGAAGAGCCTGGTGAAATATGCCCTACATTGTATGGTATAAAACGAGAGACAAAGAAATCGAGTGACTGAAACGTTCATTCATTCATTTTTGTTTCATGTTTAGCTGAAAATCTGTTCATGGTCATTACTCCCTGTATTAAAGTAAACCAACTCAAGAAAAAGCTGCCATAATATGGATGAATGCAGAACTGAGGATATCGTACCGTTCGTCACTATGTAATTGCCTCTATACATTGCACATTAGGGTGATGCGAGTGTGTCAGAGTTTCTTTGCCCTTATGCACTTTTTCATTTCCTTGTGGTGAATCGAGTTCCTGATGGACTACTATCAGCTCTCCAGAAGATAATTTCAATGGCAGCCTGTAGCGCTGATAAGAGAATAGAAAGGGAAAATAGATGTATTTTGGTCCTTGCTCCCATTTATGAATCCCACCTCTTATCAGCCAGTTTAAGTCACAACCCGCTTAACTCTCTGCAGGCACCCGCTGCCAGTCAAATTCTACCCCACACATTTCCCTGCCAGCCACATTCACACTGAACTCTGGGAAGGTCCCTCTTCACTCCCATGTGGCTGATAACACCTCACACAAAGTGGGAAAATGGGTACAGCTTCCTAGGATGGCCTTTTTGAATTTCCATTATAATTCCAGTGATCTGTAAGCACCAAGGGCAAGTGAGGGACCTGCTACACTTCACTGCTCTAGTTCAAGTAGCAGACGATGGCAGCTGACTTTGACGAACTTGAGAAAATGGACAGTGAAGTCGTTCCAGTACCTTTAGTAGAAAAGTTACACCAAAGCATTAACTAAACTCTTTGTTAGGGGTGTTTTTGTTAGCTGTTATATACATTTCCAATCGCACAGAGTGAAAATAACAGGAAAATACATTTCTGTAAGTAGCTGTATTCAATAAAATATCATGAATGTATAGGAATAGTAAGATAATAGGGTCATTAAAACATCCTAGATCTCAAATATCTCCTAGATCCTGAAATATTCCAGTTGAAATTCATTACTTAGTGGAATGCGTTGAGAACAAAATAACAATATAATAATGTGAATCAAAATTATTATTCCATGGAGGTCTGGATTTGGAATCATGCTCAAAATAAAAGTGGAAAATCAAATTACAGGCTCATCCAACTTCAGTGGAAATACCTCAAGACAAGGTAAAATGAGTCTCAGCAGTGTGTGTGGCCTCCACGTGCAGTATGACCTCCTTAACACGCCTGGGCATGCTCCTGATGAGGCGGCGGATGTTCTCCTGAGGGATCTCCTCCCAGACCTGGATCAGTCAACTCCTGGACAGTCTGTGGTGCGACGTGGCATTAGTGAATGGAAAGAGACATGATGTCCCAGATGTGCTCGAATGGATTCAGGTCTGGGGAAGGGGCAGGCCAGTCCATAGCATCAATGCCTTCATCGTGCAGGAACTGCTGACACACTTACAGCCACTTGAGGCCTAGCATTGTCATGCATTAGAAGGAACCCAGGGCCCACTGCACCAGGATATGGCGTAACAGTGGGTCTGAGAATCTTGTCACAGCACCTAATGGCAGTCAGGTTACCTCAGGCTAGCACATGGAGGGCTGTGAGACTCTCCAAAGGAATGCCTCCCCATGCTGACCCACTGCCATGCTGGAGAACGTTGCAGGCAGCAGAACGTTCTCCACGGCGTCTCCAGACTCCGTGAAGAGCATAGGGCACCAATGACGAATCTGCCAATCTTAGTGTTCTCTGGCAAATGCAAATTGCCCTGCATGGTGTTGGGTTGTAAGCACAAACCCCACTTGTGGGTGTCGGGCCCTCATACCACCTCATGGAGTCTGTTTCTGAGAGTTTGCGCAGAAACATGGATATTAGTGGCCTGTTAGAAGTCATTTTGCAGGGCTCTGACACTGCTCCTCCTTGCACAAAAGAGGTGGTAGCAGTCCTGCTGCTGGGTTGTTGCCCTCCTACGGCCCCCTCCACGTTTCCTGGTGTATTGGCCTGTCTCCTGATATCTCCTTCATGTTCTGGACACTGTGCTGACAGACACAGCTAACCTTCTTGCCACAGCTCACAATGATGTGCCGTCCTGGATGAGCTGCACTACCTGAGCAACTTCTGTAGGTTGTAGACACCGCCTCATGCTGCCTCTATGGGTGAGAGCACTGACAGAATGCAACAGTGACCAAAACATCAGAAAGGATGAGAATAGAGAAAAGGTCTGTGGTCACCACCTGCAGAACCACTCCTTTATAGGGGTTGTCTGGCTAATTGCCTCTCATTTCTACCTGTTGTCTGTGCCATTTGTACAACAGCTGGTGAAATTGATTCACAATCAGTGTTACTTCCTCACTGAACAGGTTGATTTCACAGAAGTGTGATTGGCTTGGAGTTACATTGTGTTGTTTAAGTGTTCCCTTTATTTTTTTGAGCAGTGCAGAGAGAGAGAGAGAGAGAGAGGGAGTTTTTCTGTGTGTGGGGGGGGGGGGGGGACTAGTGTGTGTAATTCTATCCAACTAGAACTGAAACATGCTTCCCAAACTACTTTACATATCTATCAAATTGCCAGACTACAGATCCCATTTTGTGCACATTAGACCAATTTAACACCTGGCAGTTGCTTTTGCCCCCACCCACCATCCCATCTATCATAACTGAAACACCCCACTAGCTCAGACGGACTCCCATATACTGCTCTCTGTAATAATGAGCATAGAGAAGAAATATGCTTTAAAATGTACAATTCACATTGAGTTTAATCCCTGGAAAATTCTGTAATTGTGCTTAATGTGCTTGTCAGGTCAATGGTCCTGTGATCACTGAACAATAGTCATGACTAACAGGCATTATATGGGAAAAATGTCTTGAAAGGTTTTTTGTACAGCTCATAATAATGGGGACCAAATTAGGTTTATAAATAATGTTATCTTAAACATTGTTCTACATTTTGTTAATAAACTTCAAATATATCAATTAACAAACAGTTAGAATTAAGTGGGTAAAGTATAAAAATGTCTGGGTGGGATTGGTGTAGCCTTTTCTTGGGCCTACTTAAACATCCCCACAAACTTTTGCCCATTAACCACACTTCTGACGGCCGCAAAATAACTGCCTGTAAGTCACGTCCTCCATATATTCAATATTTCTCAAGTATTCAAAAGTTCCTATTTTACAGATTATCTTTATTCCCTCTGTACTTTTCACAAAGGGCTGAGCAACAGTTGAACCATAGTTTTTTTATAAGTACAAATGGATCGTATATAACAGTGAAAATCTATTAGATTAAGAGTGCATTTCTCTTTACATTGATGTATACAGCCCTTTTTTGCCTTCTTTGGAAATGTCTTTTTTATTCTGCGTCAAAGACGAAGCAGAAAGTAAGAGTGAATAGGCCTCATTACTAACCAAAGGTTAGCTTCCACATCAAGTGATCTGGCCGTCCAGGGGTCAAGGCAAGGTCACATCCATCAGCAGTGAAAAAGGTCTCCGTGCCGCCCTCTTCTCTCCCTCCTGTTCTCTGCCCAGCACCAGAGTGATGACGGCCTTGTTCCAGATAAGGGCCGATCCATTGGCCTGATTTGTGGGCAGCAGAGCAATTTCAATACCCGTCTTTGCGCTGATAGATGAGGCCTGCCTTTGATAAAGGGCCAATTTGCCACAGGGGCAATGGGGATGGAATTGCAGCAGATGCCTTTATTTTGTCTGCTCCACAATTCAGAAAGAAGTAGAGGTGAAAAACAGAGAGAAAATAACACAAAGCCACAGTGTGAGGAAACGTAAATAACCATTGTCTTCTTATCAGAGCTAAAGACAAAGCTATCTTTTCATTACTTAAGTGTCTTGTTTGTGGGGATTTTGCAGACGTTTAACCCTCAGTAGAGTGAAGCTTGGCAAACAAATAACAGTGTTGTGCAAGTGAGACCATGCGATAACACGTCTCTGTGGAAATCTTTGGGGATGGTGCTGAAGTAGAAAGTACAAGTCTTGCTGAAGTAAACATGACAGAACAGAGGTATGTAATTTCCTATCTTCCTAATTTGATCTAAGGGAGGTGAAAGTCTTTTATGGACATGGGGCATTATTACAGTCCTAGCTTTGAACGGGAAGTGACAGAGCCGGGGTCAATTTCTCATTAACGTTCATAACGTATAACATTTACAATATTTGATTAGAAGCCAAAGATATGGATACCATATGCATGGTAACACAAATATACAGAGTACCTCAATGTTTCATGCCTCTCTTTGTCCTTTTGTGCAATTTATATTTGATTCTCGATCCAACTCTTCCCTGTAATCACTAGGAGGTTATTCTCCAACAATCACTGAAAACAGAATGAGCAGATCTTTTCTTTTTCACTTCAGTGACAACCTCTCAAAGCAGGCTTTTTATAATGTTTCATTCCAAATTGATTGTGCCGCGTTACATAACGGCAATTAGTCCCTATGTATATGTGTGCAATCTAGCTATAGCCTGCTTTCACTTAAAGGAAATCTATAGAATAATTTTCAGGTTCTGAGATTCATTCTGTACTGATATTGAAAGTCCTTCTCTGCTTAATAAATTATTTTCAAATCTAAATGTAATATTTTGCAATGAAATGCAATATGACTGCAATGAATGAGGATTGGATTTATCATATCACCATGGCTGGCTATTAGGAATTAATTTTATCCTTTACGTCTTTGCTTTTCCATGTTGTTATAAATTAATTTGTATTATGTATTAGATGCACTGTGCTTCTGATCTAAATTTTGGAATCATGGTTATATATGTAAGACCAATTTTGTTGCATATATACGATTATTCAAATTGCCTCCTCATAATCTCAACATTTCAGACAATGTGGAGTGTAAAGTGTAGATAAAGCTACAGGTGATTCCTTGATCATTGAGAAAACTGTAGGCTATACCAGAGCATGAACGATATTAATATTCACACTACCCCACGTTCAGAATGCAGTGACTGAATCTCACTGATCAAACAGGTATTCATAGTTTCATAAAATGAAATGACTACATATTATTAGTTTAAATTCCATTATTTATTAAAATGTTCTACTTCTTAACCTATGTCATATTTTTATAACGTTTAATTTATACTGTGAAAAATATTACATAAGGATGATAAATGTGGTACATGATAAACCAATTTTGCACATTTTTGAAGGATATATTTGTATGTGTTGAACTCACATACCTCATAACGACGCCCCCAAAACTTCACATCTGTCACCCTCTTAACATTTAATCAAATATTTTCTTAATTATCAAAATTTCCTTTGCTTTGTGTGATCTGACAGCCTTGTGTGTTGTAGACAGTGGCTTTGTTGATGACATCAGTTTGACTGACACTGTATCAAGTGTGTAATGAAAGCTGTTATTGTGCTGACAAAACTTTTCACTCACTTGTCGCACTTCATTTTATAACTTGCTTTAGTTAAGATGCTGTATCTGTTCATCTGCATCAAAGTTTGTTTTGTTGGTTTTTTTGGGACAGTGCCGCATGGTCTCTGTGGGAATTGCATGCATTCCTGGCAGAATGGTCTACAGCCACGCCTGAGGCCATAAAAACATCCTGTGGCACTTTTTTACAGCTCAAAACACCCAATAACAACAAACCTGACAGATTTATGCTTCTACAAACTCATGGTTCATCTTGTCCAGCCGTAAGATTCATAATTCAAACACCATACTTCCATAAGGTGAAGCAAAGGCAAACAGCACCAAAGTCCTTACAGTTCAGTATCAAAGTTAACTTTCAAAACTGTATGCATGTGTTGCATCATTACAGTGCTACCGTAATACTGATATTGTTTTATCCCTCACACCAATATTGAAAAGGAAGGACTCAAAGCAAATCAGTCTGTAACAAAACACAGAGCAGCACTGATTTTTAATTATCTGTTAAATCCATAGTGTCTACTAGGCAAATGAACCACAATATTGTAGAAATAAAATGATACGATTAAAGCACTGGAATGTAATGTAACTGAAATAACAGACTAATTAATTACTCTGAAATATTGTGTAATATTTAGGCATACAATATGCTCCAAGCATATGTGAAGGAAGCAAACACTTGAATTAAAAAGGGGTGGCAATGAGCAGTAAGCTTCCTGTTCATGGGATTCTTTTAAAAGGGCTTAACAGCTAAGTATGGCATAAAGACTTCCTTCCAAATTGTGCACATTGCACAGAACATTTCTCTTTTTTTATGAAAAAAAAATCCTGTGCTGTGAAATGACCATGCCTCAGGGATCCTATCATAACAGTTATTTTTTTCAGTCACAAACCCAGGCTCCCACTGTGTGAGGCAGAGAAACATCAAAGTCAATTTCTTTTCTGTTGGTAAGTTGCAGACCACTGGCTATATTCACTGTAACTGAACAGCACCTCATTGAATGTGAAGCCAAATGTTTATTGTAATGCATCACAATGAAAACGAGTATATCACAATATTCACATTATGCTATGATACTTTCCATAGAGATGTCAGTACACTCAAAGCAAATTACTGTTCTGTCACTCTAGTGAACTCAAGACACAGAAAGCTTTTATTTTAACTGTGGACAACACTGCCACCTAGCGACAAAAAAATCAAAATAAATGCCATGGTTCTTTACATCACATTCTTTTTTTCGAGTGAAACGTTTATCCAACTTCTCTTTAAACAATAGACTGCTTAGAATACCAAGAATAATCAGAGTTTGTCAAGCTAAAACAGTAACTAACTGCAAAAACATTTATCAACAAACTGAAAAATTGTGGTCTTACTTCGTCAAACTTCAAAGTGACATTTTTACCAAACCATATAAAAATGCAGAACAGAAAGCTTAAACCAACGTTCAGTTTTATTATTTCTAAACAAAGGATGTATGATGATTACTGAGTTAAACCACAATGCGGTTTCAGACAATGAATGAATGAAAATGAATGAAATTAAGAATTTCTATTTCAACATTTTATAAATATTTATGTATCTGCAGCATCAGATATGTACTTGAAAATTATCCGATATTGGTGTATCCTTGCCTAGTCCAAATATGTCTTTTTATCTATTCATTTTAACACAGCTTCCCAGAGGAGCGGAATGAGAGACGGTGTAAGGACGCAAGGCTTACATTTGTGTTGAAGAAGCCTCTGCCTAAGGCCAGAGCAGCAGCAGGGTAGGACCGATTCTGTGCCACACCTGCCATGATGGAGATGGGTTGAGTGACAGAATCTAGACTATCAGGATCCACTTGCTCTGAGCTGGCCTTTCCTACCATTTCCTTGCATAGCTGATATTCTCCAGATGCTTTTAGTGGTGGTGAGGCTGTGAAGCCTCTTCCTAATGTGGGGACAGCCAGGCTGAACGGGATACTTCCTTCATCTTGCAGTTTTCCTCCCCTCGGTGCTGTGAAATCCTGCATGAGATCCGGTGCTGGCTTGCCTTCTAGAGAATCTGACTGCACGTCTAGCAGAGACTGACCAGAGCAGGGTGACTGTTCTGGATAAGGATCCTCCAGACTCTGTGAGTCCTGTGGTTTTGAAGTAGGCTTGACCTTATAACGCTCCAGGAGACCATCTTCTGTAATAGAGTAATGTTGTAAGGCCCTCTCTTGTCGTTCCTGCCTAACCAATTCCAGCTCTCGCAGCTCCTTGGGGAGCTCCAGTCCACTCTTGCCAATGTACTGTGTGTGTACATGCTCATCTTGGCTGCTGCTCAGGTAGGAGCCCACAAGGTTGGTGTATTCAGACATGAGAGCATCCAGCAGTACTAGACGCAGAGGCAGAAGATGGATCACTGACAAGGCCATGACTTTCAACAGGGGAGCAGCGCAAGGACGCACATACCAAACATCTTTGTCCTCCTGTTTTAGCTGGGACTTGATCCTGATAGAGGCAAGCAGGCTTGGGGGCATTTTCAAATGTAAGCTGACCACCTCCTGAAGCGTGCTGACCCTGTCTGGCAGGAAGCCTCCCGTCTCTGCATAGAAGCTCATAATGTCAGCAACCTGTGTGTCAAATACGTTGGCAAGGTTCACTCCAAACTGAGCCATCAGACACCCCGCAATACTGCGACAGTCATGAGTGACCTTCAGTATGTGTTTACTTTCCAGGATCATTGACAACCCATTCTTAAATGCTCTGCCCCCCAGCAAAAGGATGTCAAAGAGGTAGACCTTGTTTTTTGTCGCAATCTGCAGCCAACAAAGTCTTTCATGTTGGAACACACCAACTCCATCAGCTCCAATCCCAATCACTTGCTGTTTCTTGATGTGCATCACTGCAGGTCCAAACTTCTCATGGAACTCATCCACAACTATATAGTTCACATACTGTTCATCTTCATCACTCAGTATTAGCTTGCTCCTGTATGGCTGAAACGCAGACACTGAGAGCTGCCCAAGGCTGTGGTGGTCTTCACCGTTGCTCCCACTATCTTGTTTAGAAGGGTTGACAAGCTCTACATTCAAAACTTCGTGTCCAAAAAATAGTTTAGCGCCGGCAAGCTTTCTACCACTTTTAACTTCGACCACGTCCTCTAAAATGATTGTTTTGTTCAGGCTGATGCGCTGAACGACGCCAGTAAACGTGCTTCCTTTCGTGGTGAGCTTAATTTGTTTTCTCTTAAAGACTTCCAAAAAGTGGTAGTCTTCCAAAGACGCCATTTTGAAAACCGTTAATCTTTCCTCGGTGAAGCCGAACTGATATAAAAAGCAGCGTTTATCACAAGTTCATGTTTACAGAAACTACTCAGCTAGCGATAACGTTTTAATGTCTCAGTGCAAAACTCAACACGTTTAAATGTCTAAAACCGTAAATGGACGAGTACAAACAATTATTATTTAAAAAAAAAAGCAACACTTCGCCGTGCTTAATTTAGTTTTCAAATGGGTTTTACAAACGAAGACGTTTTGTTTACAGGTAAAATATCACGTTTATTTTCCTATAACCATTAGCAGTAAGGAATATTAGGACAGATACACTTTCAGATATCAGATCAAATTTGCCAAGGTTAAGATTGTTTGCTAAAAGTTCAAATAAAAACATACAAACGTCACTTTTGTTTACCGTTTTAGCTAAATAAGACCATTCTGATTTTGTTCCGCTGATGTCATTATTATTATTATACTTCTGTGGACGTTATGCTTTATTATTATTATTTTTTCTAATTAGTCAATCATTTAAATGCCGCATTTTTCCACATTGTACGTGGTATTTTCAGTCGTGTGTTGCACCATGAGCCAGTAATGGTGCGTTTTCAAGTGTAAACGTTATATTAAGGAATGGCACTAAATAATTGGCGTTTTATTCTGGGTTTGGTTGGGGTTAATGTAGGTCTGTGAGTCTGGGGGAGGGTAATCCACAAATATGAATATTTTCTTAACAATATAACGTTACCCGAATCAATTCTAAGTACTATAAGGATGGGTACGAGATTATGCTAATACTAACTTTTGGCTTACTTTATCCAGTTAACTAAATAGCACTGTGGAACAGCATTACCGCTCCGGCCTGAAGTCGGTTGTTGTCGCTGTGGAACAAACAGCCACTCCGTCAGTTGGAACAGGACATGATGTCACGACGCACACAGAACTCCCATTCAAAAGTGTCTGGAGGTGAACGCGGTTTTCACTGGAGTTCAGCAAAAGAATAAACCGCTTTCCTCTCATTCGGGTAATATATTTCTTACGTAGTTTTTGTGTTGCTTTATTTCGTTTCTTACAGCACATTAACAAAACGAGCATGGCGTTGGGTTCAGTTCCACGTCTGCTCATGTGGCTAGGCTGATATTTGTTTCGCTTGCTAACGTGAACTGCTCCTATTACGTATCAGAGCTTTATGTAGTTTTGTAAACTTGACGTTAAGAGAAACATTTCTCCTCTGCATTTTATACTATACTACTTCCATTCCAGTGATTTCACTCCTGCAATTTCCAGTAGACACATTGTAACTGCGTTTGGCTAACTTACTGGATTATGCTGTTGAAAAGCTGTTTTGGGACTTCATAGATTATCAGATTTAGATTTAGTGATACTCGACTCTTGCCCTCAGGTGTGC
The DNA here is from genome assembly GCF_029633855.1 of Hoplias malabaricus. Lineage (NCBI taxonomy): Eukaryota > Metazoa > Chordata > Actinopteri > Characiformes > Erythrinidae > Hoplias > Hoplias malabaricus. The sequence goes on from NC_089814.1 coordinate 11,953,905, forward strand.
CGTTGGGTTGCAGATTGTGTGCAGTGCAGACAGCTATGGCTGCGCCAGCTGTTCAGCAGCCTAGTTATCTCCTGGTAAGCATGATATTTTTATAAGTTTCTTTTAGGTAAATTAGATTCTTCCTAGACGCTGGTCTTAATTTCTGTGCACATGTTTTACAGGCAAATCTAAAAGCAGACTGGACCACAAAGCCCTTTCTTCAGCGATGCCAGGAGCTGGTGAAGGTGATCGATGACTATCCTGCTAAGGTTAGTTACACTGCTGTGTTTACGATGAAGATGTATAATCTAATGTGTCTTATGACTTCTGTGATCTTTCAAAGTTTCAATGTTTGTCAGGTAAAGTAATTGACAGAGTTAAAGCTGGGCAATCATCACTTGCTTACAGATTATTTTGACTGAACTAGAATTCCTAAAGCTCTACAAATTCACATAATCCTGTTAAACAGGCCTCATTGCCTTCAGTTTATTATTAGACTTTACCGTGACCAGATCTGGATTGATTCTCTTGTATAAATTGCACATCATCACACGTTAGTTTTACTTTCACTTTACGTTTTCACCCTGATGTAATATTAAATGACAAAGCATTTAGTTTCAAGATTACAATAGCTTTACCTATCCAACATCCAGCGTCGCAGCTAATGTAAGTATGTGCAGGTATAGATAACTTTCAGAAACCTGAATGACCCTGCAGACAAAAAGAAACTAATTTCTTTGACAGTTGAATTCCAGGTCAATTTCCATGCACCTTGAAATCTCATCTTAATCTGATCACAATGCATCCTGAATGTACAGTATATATTTTTTTACATGACCAGATACAATCTGAACATAATCAGAGTAATGAAAATGGAAGTTAATACAACATGTACACAGCATGTCATTTAAGTTCTTTAAAATTCACAGTGCTCTGATTTTGGGAACTCTTGCTATTTTGGTGCTTTGCTTTTGACTTGCACATTTAAGATAAACAAAAACTTTTCAGATAAGATAACACTTTATTGATCCCGAAGGAAATTGTAGAAATTTTCCCATGCTGGACAGTTTAAAGGGAATATCACATTGACACACATCTCTTTCTGCTCCTTGTGATTGTAATGTGGTGTATGCAGTTTTGTTGTCCTTAATTTTGCTCTCTTGTTCTATCAGGAGTTGCATCTTGTCTTCCCTTGGCTGGTTGAGAGCATTTTTGGCAGTCTGGATGGGGTCATTGTGGGCTGGAACCTGCGATTTCTGCTCCCTCGCATGAACGAGTATAACATTGTTATGGATTTCCTTGACCCAAGGTTGGCTGTTTGTATGTTTAATGTTTGTTGAGCCAGGCACACACTGTGTGATTTTGAAAGTCGTGTGCAATACTGGCTATTTTATTCACGTGCATGTCCTTCATGGTAGGAGGTTGATGACAGATCATATAAGGAAGAATGTTGCTGCCAAAGCTTCACTAGCCTAGCCTCCAAGTACTCAGTCCACACAATGAGCTGTTTTTGAGCCACTGTTTGTTGACACCCGCTGACATATGGAGTAGATCTGCAAAGACTATTGGGAAAACAGGTCATGAAGTTGAGAAATCAACTCAGAAGTCTGAAGTGACAAAAATTTCGGACGTGTCAGAAATCCATTCGATCACCCAACTGGTCAATCAGAGCTCGTTTGCACAATTAATTGGATCTCGCTACCCTTCTTAAATTGCATGTCAAATGTCAGCTGATTGAGCCAAAATTCAGGCAGATCCTGAAATCCAGTCTGCTGCAGCCATATCGGGCTAAAATCACACAGTGTACGCCTGGCTTTAGTGTTTGTGTGAAATTGATCTAGTAAATGCAGTATGGAATGCTGCTGCAAAATCATCTTACATGTGAGAGCTGGTGTTTCTAACAGTGGCCCCATGATGAAGCTTGTGTACAAGCTGCAAGCAGAGGACTACAAATATGAGATCCCAATCAGCTACCTCCCAGTAAGTACAATTAAGATGACATTACTATGCAAATTATACAATAAACATTAAAACATTTGGTTTTACACTTTCAGTTGTAATAAATGACAAAACATACAATATACAAAAAACCATTAAACAAGTCTGGATGCAGTAATTATGTTTTTCTCCTTCGAACCAAAGTGAGTTTAGTGGTTCTGAGGGAACGTTAAGATCTTTCTTATTGGTAGTCACCACCACTCCTCACTGCTTATTTGCATAGAGTTGAGCAGCGCATAATTTCATCACATCACTGAATTTGCCCACTTCCTGCTGCCCAGTGTGGCTGACTCTCATTGAAAATGAATGACTTCGGTCACAGTGTTGTTTCTGTCTTTCGGTGTGCACGCACAGTTAAAATCCTTATTGTAATCTAGTTGGTGTAAGCATACCTCTGTGTGCATTTAACACAATAATATTTCAGCAACTCAGAATGCAATGATGTGTATTAAACAAGCTAAATAATTAGCCACATATATTAACAAACAAGGCTTTTTTTGGTTTACACTATGACAACCTTAATGAAGATGCGCTCAATAATGGGAGTGAGATAGACAGACATAGACTAGAAATAGTATGGTCGTTAGGGGTGTCTGAAGTCAGTATATATAATACCTCCAGGCATGAATATGGGAAGTATTTTTGTAATATTGTCAATTCCTGGTAAGATGCATATATGTTTTGCCACACTGATAATTCTGTGTTCTCTGAAGGGTCCTGTGAAGGCATCGATCCAGGAGGGGGTTCTACCAGATTGCCCTTTATTTCACAACAAACTTCAGTTCCCCATGTCAGGCCTGTTAACACTCAGTATGTCTCTTTAGTATATTTACTGAAACCTTTGTCATCTTTAACATTTCAATACTGTACTTGCATATTAACACTTTTTTTACTTTATATTTTAAGATCCCTTTGAATACTACATGTTCAACTTTGCTTCCTGTCTCATAGTACCCAAAGTAAGTTTATCCAATTAATTTGACTGAGTGCATTTTGATAGTGTTCTCTTAAAATCAAGTTTACTGCCTAATGAACTGAAATTTAAAAATTTCAGACCTACCCACCTGGACAGCACTGGAGCAGTTCAGATAGTGCTTACTTTGTGCTTGTTGATGCCTACCTCAAGCACTTCCTACCTACAGAAGGGAATGTTCCACCGTCTCCTTTTTTTGATCCCAGGGGATCTGTGGCCCCTCCTACACCTAGGTATGGTTGTTTCTGGTAGTCTTGGTGGTTTTACTTGAGAACAAAGAGCACTTTAATTCTGCTGGACCACAGTTTATTCCTTTAATAGTGCACTGTAAAATGTATTTCAAGAAAAGCATATTCATACGACTGGTCTCTGTCACAGGTCTCCCAGTGTGCCTTATGTTGGTTATGGCGTTCACAGCACCAGTTTACTGAAGCGTCATGTTTCCCATCAGCCCTCAGTTAATGCTGACCCTGCTGCTCAGGAGATTTGGAGATCTGAAACTTTACTGCAGGTGAGAGCTCCAGCGTATCAGTCATGTTTCAAGCACGTTTGGTTATAAAGGCAGTTGTATCAGTGTATCAGCTGCATCCTGTTAAAGCTCCTATCCACTCATTTTCATATTTTCCTCTAAGCCATAATGTGTTTCTTATAATGAGTTTGTTCTGAAGTGGCACATAGAAAAATGACCCAGGCTTTTTTCTTCTATAGAGATTGTTAAAATAGTTTTTTCTGCAGTTCAGTTGGATTTGAGCAAGGTGGGACTAAGTTGGCATATGTTACATGAGGTCAGATACGGAACTAGTAAGAGTTAGCAATAATGTATGCAGTGTACAAAGGTGCACTTACTAAGTAGTTTAGTATTTTCCTTGGAACTCCATGGAAATCCAAATTACTGTGATTTCCTTGTACAAAAAGCATGTTCTATTATATTTTTTGGTCTCTGCAGGTGTTTGTAGAGATGTGGCTCCATCACTACTCACTGGAGATGTACCAGAAGCTGCAGTCTCCTCAAGTGAAGGTAAGAGTATAACAGCATTTTACTCAACCCCTCCTCCTCCACTGCACGGCTGACTGGCTGAGCACCTCCACCATATGATCGTACTCTCAATTTCTGCAACATGGGCATTGCTGCATGAATTTTTCTCCCACTTCAAAACTGAATTAAGTCACTTGCTCATGTGCACAAAGACAGCATCCTACACTTTAGTCGGCTTATGATGGGTTAGCTCTAACTGGCTCAAACACTGGTTTAGTGTATTGTCAACATTACTGATTTTCTTAACATCTTATGGACCTGGGGTTTGATTTTTATTTATTTATTTATTTATTTATTTTTTTTTTAATTCAGCCCTAAAGGCACATCTTCCTGCTTCTTTCTTTTTCTTTGCTGAAAGAGGAATTAGATTTGTTAAGGGGAAGGGTGACATAATGTGGACTGGATATTAAAGCTTCCAAAAGCTTTCCTTTACCTTGTCAGCTTAGTAGCTCTGTTCTTTTTTTTCATTCTTCATATTTGGTCACTTGTACGGACACTTTTTTTTTTTAAAGCATGATGTTTTGTTGGCTCCTTGGTCTCTGTCTGTCTTGGCTGTGGACTGTTTGTAAGCAATTTTTGCTTCTCTGGATTCTGAGCTGCTATGGTGAACTGAACTGCTATGGTGAAGTCTGCTTTAGTCAGTGTTTATCAAAATTAGCCTGCCTCCAGTCAGCCCTAAACATTGTAGACATTTTACATTCATGTGCATTTTACTAGAGATAAGTATGTAGTAGTCGCCAGTTTACTATGGCAGCATGTTTTTAGAGTTTATCAGTGGTTGTAAGCCAAAAAAGTATAGTGAACTGGCGACTGCCTCAATTGTTCATCTGTAAAATGAGGGGAACAAAAATACATTATATAAATGCAGTATGTCCTTTATTTATTTTTGTGATTCAGACATAAACCTACATGACTTGTCAAGACCATATTCACTAAATGAACATCTAGATTAAAATTTAATTTCTAGTTGAGCCAAGTGGTGTATGCATTTGTATGGTGTATGCAAAATTTAGTTCAGGCAATGAAAAGGACTACTGCATCAAGCTAATTTTCATGGCATTTGTGTCTTGTGGTCTTTTATCTTTTTGTTCAACCCCATTTCGGTTCTTACTTCGTCCAACTTTTCTCTTGGATTGCACTCTATCCTTTTTTTTCCCTTTCTATTCTCATGTTCACCTTCCTACTCCTTTCCTTTCTCCTCTTTTCCTTCTCTCCTCTTCCTCCTTCCCACTTTGTGATGGGTCCTTCAGCTGGCGTTGCTGCAGTACCGCCTCAATATGTCCAGCATGCCGTGCCAACCCCCCGCCCCACCAGGCTCTGGGACCCTCCACACATACCAAGTACTTTTACCTTTTCATTCAGTTCCACGGGCTTCCTGGAGGTAACATGAGGGGACATATAGCTCAGGGGTCTTAATGGAAGGGCACAGGATAGTGCTGTTATTCATGAATGAGCTCTTACTGCTAAGTAGACAGACATAATCGGGTATAGTTAAGGTGTGTTTAGTTGTGATGTTTGTTGTGACTAGCAGTGTGGATAGAAAATCCGAAATATGTTTTTTGTTGTGGTACTAAAGTTCTTGTCAACATCTGATTGCTTTTAGAAGAGATGTATTTCTGGTGTTTTTTTTTTCTCTCATTAAAAAGCATGCCTTTTTTTTCTCTTTTCTTTTTTTTAAGGTGTGGTAATTTTAACACAACTTTTTGGGTTTGTGTTTTATGTTCAGTGTTCATTTAATGCTAACATACTTGCAGACACTACTACACTTTATCCCGTACAAAGCCTAATTTGCCCAGATATATGCATCTTTATTTTCTTGTCCTATGTCATGTAATGTAAATTAGTCTGATTGTTGTTCTGTAAAAACTATACATGAACACATTTTATTTATTAAATCTTGAGTCAAGAGTTTAAATATGTAGACCATGGGTGTTAAAGTGAGTTCCTTCTGGGCCACAGCACTGTAGAGATAAATAATCTCCCTCTCCAATCATTTCGCCTCATGAAAGCCTTGTTCATTGGCTATGCTGAATCAGCTGTGTTTACTAACCTCTATAGGACTGTAACCCAAATGGAACCTGACTTTACTGCTCTTGACTCTTCACAGTAAAATGCAAATTTTACAAAATATGATGTGATATGAGCAAATATTTATTTTGTGAATGTGTTTGTTGGGGTGATGTTACAGGAACCCTTCAGCCCAACAGATGAACACGTCCTGGTGGTGCGTCTGCTCGTCAAACACCTACACGCCTTTTCCAACAGCTTGAAACAGGAGCAAACCACCTCTCCTTCCACTCACTCTCATGCTAGTCCCCTTGAGGAGTTCAAGAGGTGGGTTCAATTGGCAATTTGCACAAAGACAGCAAAATAAAGCTGTAACTAAATAAAAAATTCTTCTTCTTGAGTGCAATGACATCAGAATAGCTCAGATATTGATGTCCTTAATATCTTTTTTTTAAAATCCCACAGAGTGGTAATGCAGAGATTTGTTCAGCAGAAACTCTATGTCTTTCTGCAGCATTGCTTTGGTCACTGGCCACTGGATGCCTCTTTCAGAGCAGTGAGTGTTTGTCATGATCTCCAATTCTTGCTCTTTTACCTCATTGAATTAATAGTGAGAAATCTTCAATTGGACATTCAAGTTGCTGTAAAATATTGTGATGTATTTTTCTCAGGTACTGGAGACATGGCTGAGTTACATCCAGCCCTGGAGATACACAGGAGAGAAAAGCAATCCCCAGACAGATGTGCAGAACAGAACAGTTCCTGAAAAATGGTAATTTTTTCATTAGTGAAAGTTTGCACTGTCATATTTTATAAATATTATATTGCTTGAAACATTTTTAATCATGATTTGGGATTAAACAAGTTTCTAAAAAATCTTTCACAGGGCTTTCTTTGTTCAAGAGAATCTACTCATGTACACTAAGCTGTTTCAAGGTTTTCTCAATCGAGTTATGCGTACAGATCTCGTCAATGCCAAAAATGCACTAATGGTCTTCAGAGTAGCAAAAGTCTTTGCCCAGCCAAACCTATCAGAAATGATCCAAAAAGGTAAGAGTGCTAAAGATTGAGCAGAAATCATCATTTTTGTTTTGGCCTAGCTGTGTGGTTGTCTCTCTAACTTGTCCTGACCATTTTTTACCAATTACTGCTTCGTCCTTTCAGGAGAACAGCTGTTCCTAGAGCCAGAGCATGTCCTTCCCCACCGGCAGCCTCGAGTCTTTCTCACTCCTGCACACGGGGGTAGCTTCCTGTCCTCCCGCCAGCCTGCAGGGACGGATGCTGTCTTTAAAGTGAAGAGTCACGTGTATGGCCTGGAAGGGCAGGATTGCCAGTACAAGCAGATGTTTGGCAGTGAGCTGCGTGGAGTGGTGAGAAATGTTAAGACCTGGAGGATATTTTACAAAGCAGCATCTATTAGTTACCATAGTTACCTTAAGCCCAATGTTGAGTACTGTTTAACAGGAATTTGCCATAAGTTATCTGGCTAAATGGAGAAATCCTGCTTTGTGGAATGAACCTAGGAATAAAAGGGGAACAGGGATATTTTGGTATTTTTCCTGTTGTTGATGATATGTCTAGACTGACATGGCTGATGCTCTTGCAGGTGTTAAAGCTGATTCAGATCATAGCCCAGGCCCGACAGACAGCTAAGAGAATATCGGATCACTCTGCAGAAGCAGCTGCAAACAACTCGTTCCTCTCATGGTTTAGTGTGGGGTCCTCCGATCCCAACTACACCTTCAGTTTTGGAGAGAATGATGACATGGGAGAATGTGTCAGAAAGACTCACGAGTTCTTGGACAAGGCCCTGGACTACCTATGTCAAATATTTCGGGTCAGTCTATGAAAGATTCAAAGTCTATTAGTGTACAAAGCTATAACAATTTCATTTATACACAACCAGCTGTTTAATTACTTTAACTAAATTCCATTTATGTGAAGGTAATATTTACAACATCAATACTTGTATTTGGTAGATTTTAATTAGTGGTGTTGATTTATGCAGCTGAACGCAGGGCAGTTGTCTCAGTTGATGGCAAATCTGGCATCAACAGAAGATGATGGAGGATCTAAGCAGTTGCCTGATTGCGTTCAGAGTGAAAATGGCCTTGTACTGACAGATTTGGGCAGGATGCAGGTATGACTTAGTAAAGACAAATCATTAAAAAAATGTCTTGATCTCCATTTGAGGTGGAAAAAAATGTAATAACCTCTGTATTTGCTTTCATGCAGATCATAAATGGTCTCCGTCGATTTGAGATTGGGTACCAAGGAGATCCAGAACTTCAGCCGATTAGAAGCTATGAAAATGCTTTTTTGGTCCGGATACTGTTCAATGTCTCTTCCTTCATCAATGATCGGGTATGTGTCTTGCACCTGAGTTAAATTTCTTTATTAAATTTTGTTGTGAGTTTTATCCAATGAGAAATATTTATTTCATAAACAGATGGGGGATCACATGGAGGCGTTGTGCTCTCGGCAGGACTTCCTGGGTTGTATTGGAAGACACTACTTAACCAGTTCTTCGGCTGGTGCAGAGCAGCGGAGGAGGAGGAGCCCGGTGAATCGGCAGGCCAGTGTGTGTCCTCAGCGAGCTCGTCTCAGTCTGAGGGTGCTAGCCAGCTACCGCACCCTCCTCATGATCCTGTTGCTTTACATTCTCCTTGCACTTTTCTCTTTTGGTGTTCTCTCAAGCACTGCTCTCATACTCCTCATTAGCCTTGTTTATGAGCTGCTTTTGGTTGTGTTTGCTGATAAACTCAAAGCTAATTGAGTCCAATGGATTTTTTTGAGTGTGTAAATATGAAGGAATGTCCTTTTTTTAATGAGCATTTCCATTGCCTTTGGTGAGATGATGAATATTTATTATGTCAAAGCTTTCCAATTTTAATTTGGACAGAATGTTAAATTGTTTATTTCAGTTTTTGTAACAGTCAATTTTTAAGTAATTTGATCTTGAATGATGTGGAAAATGTATATCGATGCAAATTACATTCGCACACATGGATGACCACTATTGTTTTAGCATTTCAGTATTAACACAACTCTAAAACAGTTTGCAGTTTGTATTTTTGATATGGATTGAATTCACTATAAAGCAACTTTTAAAACAATCTACTGGAGAAAGGAGGTTTATTACTGAGGTTGAGTTTTCAGAAAGAAACTACAGCACCACTTTTAATGGGTACCAAGGTCTTTGGGATTTGCAACAAAAATCCTGCTGCCTGTAGTGTACTTTGGGGACTTAATATCACCCCATTCCATCTTACATGGCACAAAAAAATGTTGAAGGCCCCTGGAGCACAGATCAAAATTTTCTGTCTTAGCACAAAGTTCCATTATGAACTGTACTCTATAGAAAGATTAAATGGAATGTGCCAGCTCTGGATAAATGCTTCTCTGGTCATAAAATTGAGAACATTAACAAAAGGTGTAATTCGAGCGGGGGGCGGCGGTGTACAGCTGTGAGACGTGCTGCAGTCTTGATTACTGGGGCTGGGCCTAACGTAACTCCAGAAACGTTTGTATACAAACGGACATTAGTGATCCTCCTGGTGGGAAAGGTTACTCACAGCAGTTTTAATTTGAATTGTGGCATTTTGTTCTTAATATATTCTGTAATCTGACAACCAGCGTTAAGAAATGTAATATTTAGAATTTAAACGCCGCATTTGACCTTTTTAAAAATATTTTGATTAATGTGGTTTACAGAGATTTTACAGTAAATCCAAACGTGTTGCTAAGGCAACGTGAAGAACAGCTACAGAGAAAAATCCATGAAACTTTTTTTTCAACTACTTTAAGGCAGGACTTTTTTCTCTCTCTCGTTATGGACGCGGTTGTTATATCGCTGGAGAAGAAGATTGATTTCTTGCAGCAGCAGCACAGAGAAACCCTGAGAGAACTACACTCGGAAATCGAACGCTTAAGTCGTCAAAACAAGGGTGAGTTCTGTAACTCAGGCTCGGTCACCGACTGATCAGTCCCTGCCCCCTATAGTGCACTGCGTAGGAACTCTGATTTCAAAACTCTTTTTTTTTTTTGCCATGGCCATAAAACTAAGTAAATTTGGGATACATCCTTGGACTATTTTTGTGGTTAAAAACCATATAGTATACATGGCTCATAATGTGGAATTTTCTCCTGAGTTTGTCTCAATAATTCCTAAACACTTGATTGTGAACTCTGCTATAAAGTAAATGTGAACCCTCAGGCAGAGTGAGGGTCAGTCTGCTACTGACGTGCAGACTGACCAATTAAATGTTTACAGAGAAGATTATTGACCAATAACGGTAGCTCTACAGTCAGACCGTCCAATCAGAAGATTTTAGGCTACTTCACCACGCCCCCTTCTCAAGCGAAACAATCGGAGTAGAGGAGGGCGGGACTAATTTGTGAACGAAACGCTTCTCGAAGTTCTATGTAAGCTCTAGAAAAACAAAATCCCGGACATTTTTTAAGTCTAAAAAAGAGGACGTCTGGTCACCCTACCTAAACACTTAATTGTGAACTCTGCTATACAGTAAATGTGAACCCTCAACCAGAATGAATGGTCCAATGCATACATCAATGGTACTTACTTGTATCTAGAACCAAACAAGGCCAAAATATTGCTGGTTCCCAAGGAACCAATCGCGTCAAAGTGCACTTTGAGGGTCTCAGGCTGCAGGCAAAGTGGTGGAGGGGTGGAGACAAGGACTAAGTGCATATTCTTAATTTATTTTTTCATTATTTTGGTCATTTATTAGCTAAATTTATTTTAAAACACAATTATGCAATTCTACAATTTGGAATATACCTTAGTTTGGTAAAGGCTTAAGTACTGAGCAAAATCTTAGAATAGGAGAATCCACCTTAAAATATTACATGTCATTATAGTTAATGCTTTCCTCAGGGATATCAGCAACACTTAAATCACAGTTACCACCAATGATTATCTACAGGGGATTTAAAGCCCTTTTTATTTGGATTTAGTGCAGCATGGGAATGTGAAACCAATCCACACTGTCCAGCTTTGATTGAGAAAAAAAAGATTGATATCTTTTAATACAATTATGTCACATTCACCACTTCTATCCTACTACAATCATTCTTTTCTCATCAACATTTTATCTGTGGGCCCATGAGTGCTGTGAGGAAGGGGCACTTACTGACAGTTGGACTTCATAGTGGTGTCAGCAGGGTGATCAAGTTAAATGAAAAAAAGGGTTGTGTAACCTCAGCGGGTGGCAGAGTGTGCTATCCCATTACAGCTCTGATGTTCCTGTGAACGATTGGCTTCCAGCGTTTGCAGACACATTTTAAAGAAATGTGTCGTCTTTCATCCTCACAGTAAAGGGGTGACATGACACCTTGCTGCGTTGTGATTGCCATTAGCTTCTTGTGTGGTCCTTCATGTTTTTTTCAATGTCTCTTCTGCTCTACACATGGGGCCAAAGACCTGCATTTCAAGCTGATCATGGAGCCTCTTCCATCACGTAGAAAAGGTAAAGTACCAACTTTCACTTACTTTTCTCTTTACACAATATTACTACAGGTGCAAATGTAAATGCACCCTGCTGTAACAAATCAAACCTGGCTTCCAAACAGCCTGAGGACTATTCATATTATATATACAGGTCATTACGTTCTTAAGACCACAGTTCTGGAGAGTTCAACTTGATATTCTGCAAGGTATGTTTCACTGGATTTTTGTATTTCGGTCAGGATCAAGTTACAAAGGACAGAAGCACGGGACAGAGTCCAATACATTTAAATCACAGAACGTCGTCTACCTCCAGCAGGAATTAGAAGACAAGGACCTGCCCCAAGATGCAATACTTTGGTAAATAAACCACGCTCAATCATAGCTACATGATTCTGACTTAAAGGAAGCAATTAGAACATTGTATACTGTAATTGTGTACATGTAAAATCTACTGCAATTTAATAAACTCTCAAAAACTGTCACTGTGGTGGAACACAAACATTTTCATCTAATTAAGTTAGGGAACAAAAATGTACTGTATTCTATATTAAATGTAGATTTTTAAGTTGTGTGGGTGTCATACATCTTATTGCAACACCATGATTTTTTTTTTATTAGTTTATCTATTTAAAACATTTACATTATCAAATATTATTAATATTGATATCTCCATATGAATATATATTTTGATTGTCTACCAACAGTGAACAGTGTATAATACATGTTTCTGAGAATACTGCAGTACTATGGCATAATTATAGCCAAGTTTGTTTATAATAAATTATTTAAAATGTAATCAAACTCAAGTGTTTAGAGGTAAAACCATGCATTGTACAGCGAAGTCAGAACATAAGTTACAGTGGTGATGTTAGGACAAGAGGTTACATTCTCTATAACACTAATACCATGATGTTATGTACTGTTTTAAATATCCAGTGAATCCGTGTGTGCCTTCAGAGTTTATACACATCCTGCTCATAATGGTAAAATAGTATTACTTATTATTACGTATTTATAAGTCTTATATGGGGAATATTTGTCTTACGATACCCTGAATACACTTCACGGTAAACAGACTATACACCGATCAGCCATAAACATTATGACCACCTCCTTGTTTATACACTGAGCACAGTCCACCAGCCAAAAATATCTAGCCAACAGGGTCTTATTGACAGCATCCTGTGCCCACTGAGGTCAACCAACACAAACAATGAAGAAAGAGTGTTTAAAAACTCCAGCGGCACTGCTGTGTCTGATCCAGTCATACCAGCACAACACATTAACACCACATCAGATTCACTTTAGCACCAAGGATGATTCATCACTAAAATGGTCCATCGAAGAACAGGGTAAAAGGGGGAAAGTATACAGAGAAACTAATGGACTATAGTCTGTAATAATAAAAACATAAAAGTGCTCCAGTATGAACAATGAAGCTCAAAAATGGTACATTGTATAATGTACAAAAAATACAATGTAGGTTGAAACCTTGCCTCAGAACTACTGCAAAATGCAGTGTCAGGCCATCAGCAGCTTATTCCATGTATCCATGTTGAACTAGCTTCCCAGATAGGGATTAAGAATATATTTTGAATAAAGGAGGTGAATTAAAACTCTTGAAATGATATAGAGAATTTGTACTATAATATAAGATTTAACACAAACAATTTACTTGGCAAACTATTCAGAGCCTCTAGAACTAGCTTAAATGTAAACAAATATCTTTTGACTATATTTACATCTTAGGGATTTAATTAAGCATAAATTGTGTAAATTTAAAATGATACTATGTGAATATTTAGCTCTTTGTGTCTTAAATTTACATTTCCGCAGTCAGGCACAGCATAATGATGATACCTCAGAGACTCTTGTGGCAGGCAAACCTGAATTCATCCCAGAACTCAAAGGAGGCCTCATCACTTCTTTAAACCCTCTAAGAATCCACTGTAATCCATCCCATCCTCCCCGAGCCCCAACCCTACCAGAATGTGAGGTCATCATACGGCAGCTATACAATGCTAACAGCCTTCAGTCCCAGGAAGTGAGTTTCCTTTGTTTAATTCATGCAAGAATTTTTTTTCTTTAAACACACCTCAGTACTTGTTTATTCCATTCCCAGATACTGCGCATCAAGGCTGTTCTCAGGGATATTATCTTCAACAGAAGGATAACTCCAGAGAATTATATACTTACTAAAGCCTACCTTGCTGATGACAAAAGGTAAACAAATGTACCGCCTCTGCCCCACAAGAAAATAAATAAATAATGTAGAGAGGGTGGAAACAGATATGAACAAAGCTAAAAGGAAGTGGCTAGGCTAGAGGGGTGCTAGGGTGAAGCTACCAATCTCAACATTGGTTGAGCAATTTAAATGTGCTAAGGTGCATGGTGAGATGGTTTTTTCAGATCTAAGGACGCAGTGGTAAAAGAAGCAGCACCAGTCACAAAAGCAGGAAGGAATGGAATCTGCAAGTGACAGTGCAGCTAATTAGCAGCTCATTAGTGCTAAGGGATGTAATTGGTAAAGTGCAATGCAGAAAAGCAAAGAAGCTGAATGAAAATATTTGTGAGGAGATAAATACAAAAATGTATGATGCCCAACAGCACTGTCACAAGCAAGAATCTGGGAGAATGTAGAGTAGCAGAAGATCACTTGGCCAAAGTGCATTATGTTAACTCTGTTGTGCCCAGAGATGGTGGTGTGCTCTGAAAGTAAATTGATGGATTTTGTTTAACTCTATGAAGTAAACTATTGGATAATGCAGTAGACAAAGTCTTCAAAAGGAGGAAGTTGACAGACTTGATTGCTGAGGTGAGAGAATGCATGTTGCAAACACATGTAAGACCAATGGAAATAGCCTTCAGGGGATTTGCCAAGTCTGCTATATTATCAGAAGCTGAAGGGTGTAGTCGGTGGTAGTGAATAAAGGAGAGCATATACTATTTGGGGAAATACACTCTAAATGTATTTTGTGCATGTGAGTGATGTGCTGTGTTGTATCATTACGGTTGCTGGTAACGTATCTCAAAGTTGACTTGTAGTAACAGAACCAGTGGGTTTTGGTGTGGCCTGAAGTCACCAGGGAGGCCAGAGTGGAGTTGTGGTTAAGAGGGCTGTTGGTTTGGTATGCCAGACTTCACTGTTGAATCTTCTGGAGGTGCCTACATTATGACCCCTGTGAAGAGCTAGAGATGCACTGGCTGGGTTGGGTGCACATGGGCTGGGCCCAGTGAGTAACCCTATTGGTTTGGTGTAGGAGTTGAATAGCCAATGATAGATGATTAAAGGAATGTTGTGGATGCAGCCATGAAGAGAGAGGGGTGGGCCATATGTGAAGCTCTAATGGATTGGTAGAGGATATTTTACATCTTTTGCAATAATTACAATTATTTGCTTCATGGCAGAGTAGAGGAGCCAGAGAGGTTTCCGAAGCTCCCTGGCCGTGCACTACCTAGAGGAAAGCAAGTGGCATATTTTACCTCATTCTTTAAACTTAAACTGAAGTCTGATTTTGAACACTACACTGACATTTTTTTCTTTCCTGGGTGGATAGACCAATGTACCAGGCCAGCAAGCCAGAGAAAATGCTCCTTCCTCGCCTCAAACAAAGCCTCACCACCAACTTTGCAGAGCGACAGAGAAGAACCCGTGCTGTGCAGAACACATCCATTCACATTTGTGAAACACATCCTGCCACACAGAAACTTAAGTTTTTTTTATTTTTCATAAACACAGGATTTCATAAATGTGTAGTGAATTAAACCGTATTTATTTATGTAAATAAAATGGATAAATACAAGTTTAAAAAAAATAAAGCTCCTGACATCTACATGTTGCTGTTGATTTAACTGAAAATAAAGACCCCTATTAACTACAGAAGCAGGTGAATGAGTTGAGTACAAAGCAGTTTTGTTTGTTTTAGTGTAAGAATCACTGACAGGATTATGACAAAACTAAGCTGCAGACAGGCAAGCTTGTCTCACACTTTGTGCCCAAGTATTTAGGAGTGCAGTCAACGAATGCTTGTCAGGAAGTTGAAGAAGTTTAGAGGTCATGTTCTTATGTACATTCTGCAGGAATGGGTTAGCATCTGGAGAAAGACAAGGAGAATAATGGAGTTACTGGATGTTTGCCTGCAAGAGTAAATTAAATATAGTCCCAAACACACTTATTAACTTATGGGTGGCTGGTACCCGTCAGCTTTGTTGCAAAATGCCCTATTAATGGCCATGCTGTCATTCTGATCAAATTACTCATGAAGTACTCTAAGTAACTTAAAAAAAAACTTATATATATATATATATATATATATATATATATATATATATATATATATATATATATTTTTATACCATAATGTTGACTCTCATTATCCCACTGAGGGCTCTGGTCAGGGTAGTCTGCTGGAATGCTCAGCTGGAGAGGAGGAACACTTGGAAGATTCTTATCATCTGGAAAATACACAAATGCACATTTATTTTTCTACAATCTGTCTAAAATATAAAAATGAATTTCTTTCACATTCACACTTACCCAGTTTGCAGATTAGATGCACTGTCCCATTGTTGCTGCAGAAAGATTGATCCAAGTTGATCATAAATTTGGAATTTAGACGTGCTACTTCCCCTTGTAGTATGTTTGGAATGGTCTGACGATCATCATCCTCATACTTCCTCTTACGAGTTGGAATTATGGGTCCTCTGTATGAGGAGTGAAAGGCATCAAAGGATCATCATAGTATTGTTGATCTTCAAAGAAGCATGCATACCATGTCGTCTAATCATTTCTTACAGTAATAAGGTTAATTCATAATGAGGACTATGTTTTTGTACTTCTTAATAAAGTGATATTACTTGCACTCACGTGATAGGCTGTCCATGGATAGCTGTCATAGCTGGAGCAAAGGTTCGATAAAGAGAATGGTTGAAGACTGGTGAGCGAATGTTTGCTAAGACAGCATCAAGCAAGGGCTGGCAAAGATACTGCTTTTTGGTGCTGGACACAGTTGGAGGTGGTGGAGTAGGCTGTGGAACATATGCACATAAAGGATTTCAATATAATTTTAAAAAAGACCATGTTCAGCCGTGCAGAATTAGAAAGGATTAGTTCAAGCAGCTCATCACCTAGTAAAACACAATTGTTGCTATTTATAATACAATAAATATAATTAATTATGCTACACATGAATATTCTAACATGGAAAGAAGCTCTGGGAAAATGAAAAACGCACCACTGCCATGTCATTCTTGAGTTTCTCCAAAGCTATTTCACACTTCTGTAGTGTTTTTAGGGGACACCTATTGGAAGAAAAGGGTCATTGAAATTTATTCCACTGCTTAACCTGATCTAAATCAAATTACTGGTACCTGTGAAACTAAATGGCCAAATCAGCTCAAGTACCAGTGATTACAAATGACTGGAACGAATGAAAACTTTATTAAAAGGTCTGCAGACCTCCACTACAAATCAAGATCAATGTTCACCTTGTGTTAGGATCAGTAAGGATGTTCAACAGACTTTTCATTTTGCTCAGGTCCTTCTTCCTGTCTGTAGAGGAAGCAAAAGGACAAACTAGTAATGGTTAAACGTGACAAACATGAGGAGACAAACAATACTACTTTAAATAATGTGTGAATAATACCTTCATTTTTGTCAATTTTATTAATCATCCTGCGCAGTGGCTCTATATATTTTGAGAGCTGTTTTAATTTATCCATGTATAGCTGGTCCTCTGACTGTGATGCACCTGCTGGACTCATCACAGAACTTGGGTTGCCTGCAGTTTCAATAAAATAATAATTTAAAATTAATTATTAAAAAAAAAAAAAAAAAGAAAAAAAAAAACATCCAACTGTGGTAAGAAGACTTCAGTCTTAAGACTCCTATGTACCTGGGGTGTTAAGAGGCCCTGGAGAGGGCACTTGGAGGGGGTAGCTCTGTGGGGTGCGTGCATTTGCTGGACTGTGAGAAGGCTGTGGAGAGGGACTGGGTTGGAAGCCTCCTGGGGACGGTGTTGGACCAGAACTAACAAGGGACAAATGCAGTATTTCATTACAAACATTTATTGAGATTTACAACAAGTGCACCAAGAACTCCTCTGTGCCTTCACTTTGAGGAAAAGATCGAGAAGTTGTGTGTTTGCCGCTGCCTGCTACTCGGCACTAAGTAAAATAAAAATGACTTATTTTAAGCAAGGATCAGTGTACTCCCACTACCCGATGGGTCACAATATAATGACTTTCACTTACAATGACTAGCTTGTTGACAGACAATATTCCAACAAGATGTATTAGTTTTCTAGTTTAACAAGATTAATCTGGTTTTGTTCCCTCCACTTTTCACAAGTTGTATCTACCTGACTGAGTTGGGCTGTGAGGTGATGGGCTGTGGTGAGGGCTGAGGCTGGGGAGGAGGTGGCATTGGGGGCTGGGGTGTAGGCACCTGAACTGGGGAAGGTGAAGATATTTGCTGAACCTGTTAAATAGGAAGAAACAAAGCACTGAATAAATGTATTATTGTGTTAACAACAATGGCGCAGAGGTACTTTCTTTGTTGCTATTAAATACCTGGAAGACCATAAGCACTTGCAAAATGTGAGGAACCATGCCCAGACAACCATTCTAAATGTGCTACCCACCATACAATAATTTCACTCCCCTTATTCCTGACAGAACCATTACTCCTGAAATCTACACTTTCACTTACCTGTACGACTTGTTTTCATTTAAGAGAGAAGTTCTGATGCTGTACACCTTAGACTGCTTACATGCCTTTGCCCAGAAGACCTTTTCTTATAATCCAAGCTTGTAACTTTGCCCTCACCCACGCTATCTTTCACCAGAAACTTACAAAAATTCTGAATGTTAACCTGCATTGCGTTTACATGAGGGAAAAGGGAGGGAAATGGCCGTTATGGCAAGTGTGGCTCATGGACAGCCTCTGTAGGGGAAACTCTGGTCCAAAGCCACAGACGTAGGCACCTTCTGGCTCGCAGTGCTGGTTAGCACTCAGCCTGGTGTAAATACCTGTGGCATTTGCTGTCCTCCCATGGCAGCAGGGTTTGGAGGAATGGCAGAGTTCGGGGTGGCGCGAGGCAACCGGGGCGGAATTTGCATCACAGCACGGGGCATCATCTTTGAGGAGGACAGAGGGGACAACAGACATGTCACAAGCAAAACAATAAATGCAGTGCATCAGCGGATATGAGAGGAAGCACGTGCACACATGCAAACCATTTCATGAGGGATGCAAGCACAGATGCAATTACATACGGCAACATGGATGCATAACATACGCATTTATGCAAATGGGCATTTTTAAAAATAATTACAGGTCTGCATGGTTGTATTGTGTGTCATTCATTCAAAAAGGCATTTATAAAAAAAATTTAAAAAAACAAATGTTGAAAAGATCAAAATGCATGCTGGTAAAAATCTCCAATTAACAAGCCAATGGGCAGCATGCTCACTATCAGTATACCATGCTAGTCAAAAGGAAATGCAATGTGTCTATTAAGTCTCATTTCTTTTTAACTTCCCCCAAAATACTATGAGTCAATTCAAATATTACTAATGTCAAATTATATTTCAGTGTTTGGGAACCATACCATTACTCACACTACTTTAATAATACATGAATAACTGATAGTCTAAGTCTAAATTAGGCATAAGTTCCTCATCACAAAAAGTGCAGGTAGCAAGAGCTTGTTAACTCAAACTAAGCAAGCAGGCAGTCATAATGTTAGCCACAAACAGAGCACATACGATGCGAAAGATTGACCCTCTATAACCTATACATTTTTTTAATTTATATTCATGTGAATTTTGGTTCTCAATGTGAAACAGGCATTCTTATGATTTTGCACCATTCCATCCCTGTGTGTTTAGGTCAAAACTGAAGGCACATATGAAACAATATGAACGCATGAAAGCGACATGAATGTTATCATTCCCTCAAGGAATGACAGAGCTAGGACATAGATGGGAAATTCTGAAAGACATTTAGGTGCGTTAGTGTGACGGGGGGGTCTGGGGTGGGTTAGTTAGTTACAGGATACCAAAAAAGAAAATATCTCCTCCTTAGCTCCATGGACATAATTAACTATAGCTGCTGGTGACAAAAACTTTAAAAACCCGGATATTTAAGCAGCCACACTGTTTCAAATAGATTGGGAAAACACAAAATTAAGTTATTTCAACTTAATAGCAGCAGTTACTTTTTCCCAAATTTATCAATCATGTTATCCCAACTTAAAAAAGGGATTCATGAAAAAATGTGTTGAACTGAATGATTGTGTTAGTTCTTCTGCTTCAGTCTGCAACTGGGCATGTGCAGAAACTTCTCCCACAAGTCATCAAACAATATTTTTTTAATTAATTTAAGGGTCAAGCCACTGTGACCTTGAAGGAACCACTTTAGGTTCTGAAGTACTGAAGGCATGCAATACATTAAGCTTCTGCAAATCTGAACATATTAACTAATTTTGAGCAAACTTTTTGACATTTTTTGCCATGATATACTCAGTTATACTAGCTTTCAAAATATTTCCTGCCTGTCTTATGCCTACATTTGCAAATAATAACAACATTATCTTATTAAACAAAACACACCCTACAAGCTTCACAAAATCAATATATGATCATTGTTTTTACGACAAAGCTTAATGGCCAGGTTCTTTTGTTTGTTTACTTTGGGCAGTAAGCTTTGGGTATGATATGTGCCTGTGACTGCTAATAAATGAATCTAGATAGGGAAGTAATTTCACCTGCTTGATGGAAATTAAATATGATTCTTTATCTAATAATAAATTACATTTTTTATTATAACGGCATAAAAACTTTTCAATAACCCAAAGATGCTGAACATCTCTACAGTCGACATAGTATAGTTTTGTATAAAACAATTTTTTTTTTTTTTTTTTTTTTTTTTTTTAAATGGTATGTTCTAGACATTTTGAATTGAAAGGTTCACAATTTCATCATTTTTCCTGAAACACGGATTCAAATATTGCCCTCCTCTATATGAGCAGTAATGCATATTTTGACTATGATTAGGATGGTCCCACATGCCAAGGCATAATCTGTTGACTGTATCAGGAGTGTATACAGTAATGCTCTGGAGAAGGGAAGTTGAGGCTTGTTATTTCTTGTCCAGGGAAGAGAGTTCTTTTACAGAAGAGGGATCAAAATGTCCATTTTGGAAACAACAGATGCCAGAGTCTGAAAACTTTACTGTTGTGATAGAGGAGACTCTGGAAGGGCTTGCTGATTTTCATTTATGATTTATGCACTCAACATTGAAAACACTATAGCATTTCAAACCTTTGAACAAATGTTTTTTTTTAAAGTGCATGTTTTCACTTTGCTGTTAATAAATATGTCAATATATCTGTTTATATTTCAGCAGTTTAGATTAATACAAAATGCAGTTTGTTTACTGCTGTTGCCAAAAAACATTTGAGTTTGACAGTCTGACTTAAAATGTTTTAGTTAATTAATTTCAGAATGTTTTTGTTGGCAGATGCAACATCAAATTAACAGTCAGTTTTCCTTGATATATCAAGTTCAGCCAACTTAAAATATTAGGTTACAATTACCTACTGAAAGAAAATTAGTTGAGATGACATAGCAATACAAGTTTAACTAACCTAGACAAATATATGCCAACTTTAATTTGCAATTGTGAGCAACAAATGTTGAACCAACCTTAAAAATGGTGATGAAATCAGTCACTTAAAGTTGGAGTCACTAATTTTTATTTTACAGTGCAATGTGTGAGAACTTCAAAGACTAAACTCCTCCAACTACTTTCAGTGCTATTTTAGGAACAGGTTGAGCCTTGCGATCACTAGGGCACCCAACAGGTACAAAACATAAGCATAAAGACTAGAGCTTTAGTAACTTTCTTTAGCAAATATCAAGTTACTTAATGTATTAACTTTTGCTTGGGATGTTATTCTAATCAAGTAAGGTGACTGAACTGTTTAAGAATCAACTACAACTAAAAGAATATCATCCATCAGTTAATCAATTAATAATGTTCACTTTGGTGGCATGCATTCACACCAGGCTCATTCATTCACATATTCCAAGTCAACCCAACACTTTGCACAGCTCTTACCTGGCCAGTCGCTGCTGCAAGCTGAGCTGCTTGCTGCTGCTGTTGCAACAGTCTAGCCTGGTCAGACATACATGAACAAAACATAAGCAAGTAAGTAAAAGAAAAGACATAGGAAAATATTTTGCCCTACAGACTTAAAAACAAATATAATAAAGAAAATGGTCCTATATAGAACCATAAACACTTAAAGAATCTTTGCATCATGAAATGGTTCTTCAGATTGATGGAGAATGCACTACAGATGGTTCTATATAGCAACTTTTAAATAAGGGTTCTATATGGTACCAAAAAACGTTTCCTCTATTGTTAAGATGTCAGGCATATTACATTACAGGAACTGTTGTTGGTGCCATATAGAACCTTTTTTTATATAAAAAAGGTGCTATAGATGACCATATACAGCACATTCTCCATCAGTCTGAAGAACCATTTCATGATGCAAATAACCCTTTATACATGCAAAAGTTTCTTTAATGTTCAGGGTTTTATATAGAACCATTTACTTTAATAAAGAACCCTTGTAGAACCATAATATGTACATGTGTACAACATAACTAAAGCATTTCATACTAAATCTAATGCAATATGTATTTCAATATCTGACAAAACATAGACAAATGTTGGCAATATTCACCTGGAGTACCTGCTGCATCTTCAATTGTTGCTGCTGTTGGCTGTGTGAACTGATTCCTTGATGCTGTCCAGGTGGAATCTGGCCAGGCAAAGACTGGGGCACAAGGATCTGCTGTTGCTGGGAATGGGGAGGCATCTGACCTGCTTGGTTCTGAGCTTGTTGAAGATGTTGCTGTTGCTGCAACTGAATGTTCTGAGCCTGTGCTTGTGCATGAGCCTGAGCCTGAGCCTGAGCCTGTGCTTGAGCCTGTGCTTGAGCTTGAGCTTGAGCTTGTTGTTGTTGTTGCTGCTGTTGCAGCTGTAGCTGGGCTATTTGTTGCTGCTGCTGAAGTCTGGATTGATGCATCTATAATGGCACAATCAATTAAAGTGTCATGTGTCCATTTAAAAAAGTAATTGAGACCAATAATGGATGGACAGACAGATATGGACTTCTATATAGGGTATCAAAAGCACCCTAGACATATATGTATAAATAAGATTCAAAATGTTTTTTGTGCAATATATAATTGTAATTCTCTCACTCTTTTGTGATTTTATGGTGGTACTTGTATTAAAATGACAACTGTAATTTTGTAATAAAACCTTTTTATACAGCAACTAGTTGTTCAACCAAGACATAATCAGTTTCCAGTGTTTTCGTTTTCTTTTGTACTGCAGCTGCATGGCTAATGTAATTGAATATGGCAATAAAAAATATATTATTGTTTAAAGAAGCAAACATCATATATATATATTGGCTATACTATACTACTATTCTATATGTAAAGTAAGGTTGAACTATAAATTAAACCCATTCTAACCTGGGTCTGTTGTTGTTGTTGCTGCTGCTGCTGCTGTGTCTGAGCCTGCTGTTGCATTTGTTGATTCTGATGGTGCTGTTGTTGCTGCTGCTGCTGCTGCTGTTGTTGTTGGTGTTGCTGTTGTTGCAACTGGAGCTTCATCTGCTGTGCCTGAAACTGTTGCTGAATAGTAGCATGCTGCTGTGGCTGCATGGCTGTTTGCTGCTGCGCTTGGAACTGCTGAAACTGCATAGACTGCTGTTGCTGTGTTCCTATTTGCATCTGCATCTGCCCTGCTGACCCAGCTGCAGCGAAGATAACAGTTACATAAATACTTGGACTGGGGAGTAGCTAAATGCATGTTTTGTTTTTTCACACAATGATATCTGCACAGTATTAACTTGCTACCTTGCTGACTTCCTGCGACTCCCTGCATGGCATGCTGGCCCATCTGCATTTGTCCCATTGCCCCAATTCCACTCATTGGAGCTCCAGGCCGAGGCCCAATGCCAATTGTCCCAGGACCACCTCCACCTACGCCTGTTAGTGTCTGAAGAGCATTCATCGGATCTAATATGGATAAATTTGTTAATATTATGTTAACAAGCATGTCACAACTGCTGCATAATTAGTTATTCACTGTTTAACTATTCTTAAAATTTCTCCAACCTGGTCCACCTTGTGCTTTTTTGTCTGAAAAAGAAGAAAAAAAAAGTGTTAAAAATCAGGGTTAATATCTAATGCAGCGATATAATTAGCAGAGCTTCAAAAGGACAGTTTTAGTGTACTCACGGATATCTCTGAAATGAATTATCAGCCTTGCCACAAGAGACAGGTACTCTTCCTATTTACATGCACAATAATGTCAAAGATTAATCACTGTTGTCTAAGTGTTTTGTTTATTAACAAACAATAGGCTTAGTTGTAACATGTACGAACAAAAAATAGTGTTACTTACTCTTGTCTTAGCTTTCATAAACACATGATTCTCCATGTCACTGCTGGTTTTTGTATGTGCGGTTCCAGCCTTTCTCATGGCTTCCTCTCTGCAATAATACAAAGTGTGTGTGTTTGAGTGGACCATCAATAAAAGTGTTGAATCTTGATATTATTTATATGAAAACACTAACACCAAGTGTTTTCTTAAAATTTTATTTAATTATTATTTATTTAATTAATTTATCACAAGGCAGTATGGTGGTGCAGGAGGTAGTGTCGCTGTCACACAGCTCCAAGGTCATAGGGTTGTGGGTTCGCTCCCCGTGCTGGGTGACTGACTGTGAGGAGTTGGGTGTGTTCTCCCAGTGTCCATGTGTTTCCTCCTACGTTCCAAAAACCCATCCATAGGTGTCCATAGGTGTGAGCGTGTGAATGTGAGTGTTTGTCGCCCTGTGAAGGTCTGGCGCCTTATCTAGGGTGTGCTCCGGCCTTATGCCCAGTGATTCCCGGTAGGCTCCGGACCCACCACGACCCTGAACCGGATAAACAGTTACAGACAATGAACAAATTAATTGATTACTTTATCACTGAGGTCTTTTTCTGCTAAACACTATATTGCTAAAAGTATTAATTCACCCATCCAAATCATTAAATTCATGTCTTCCAAACACTTCCATGGCCACAGGTGCATAAAACCAAGCACCTAGGCATGCAGTCTGCTTCTACAAACATTTGTGAAACAATGGGTCGCTCTCAGAAGCTCAGTGAATTCCAACATTGTACTGTGATAGGATGCCACCTGTGTAACAAGTCCAGTCATTAAATATCCTTGCTATCAAACATTTCACAGACTACTGTAAGTATATTATTATAATAAACTGGAAGCGACTGGGAGTGACAGCAACTCAGCCAAAGTGGTAGACCATGTAAAATCACAGAGCGGGGTCAGCAGACACTGAGGCGCATAGGGCACAGAGGTCGCTAAATTTCAGCAAAGCCACTACAGACCTCTAAACTTCATATTGCCTTCAGATTAGCTCAAGAAGAGTGTGTAGACAGCTTAAATGAATGGGTTTCCATGGCTGAGCAGCTGCATCCAAGCCTTATATTACCAAGCACAATGCACAGCATCGGATGAAGTGGCATAAGGCATGCGGACACTGGGCTCTAGAGCAGTGGAGATGTGTTCTCTGGAGTGATGAATCACACTTCTCCATCTGGAAATCCAATGAACAAGTCTGGGTTTGGTAGTTGCTAGGAGATCAATACTTGTCTGACTGCATTGTGCCAAGAGAAATGTTGGTGGAGTTGTTATTCAAGTGTTGGGCTGGGAACCTCATTAAAAGTCTCATTAAAAGTAACTCTTAATGCTTAAGCATGAGATTTTGAACAATTTCATGTTCCCAAATTTGTGGCAACAATTTGGGGATGGTCCCTCCCTGTTTCAACATGACTGTGCACCAGTGCACAAAGCAAGGTCCCAAAAGACATGGATGAGCGATTTTGGCAGGGAAGAACTTCACTGGCCTGCATAGATTCCCGACCTCAACCTGACAGAACACATTGGGATGAATTAGAGCAGAGACTGCAAGCTCATATACCCATAAATGTCCCATAGACACACTCCTAAAACTTGTCGATGGCCTTCCCAGAATAGTTGAAGCTGTTATAACATCAAAGAGTGGGCCAACATCATATTAAACCCTATGGATTAAGAATGAGATGTCAGTCAATTTCATGTGTGCAGAGGAGCTAATACTATTGGTAATATAGTTTATGTGAGGTTTTTAGCAATCTCATATTTATAAAATAAATATCATAATATTTAATTAATAAACTTTGAGAAAAAATATTGAAGTACAAAGCCAAGGCACAGGGAGAGTCTAAAAAGCTTAGGGAGGAAAAATACTGATAAGCGCTCTGTACTGCTTAAACATTTAACCTGTAACTCAAACGGAAAATAAAACAAAATATGTTAAGCTTTCTTTTCACATTTAATCCCATTATAAGGAAACAGCTTAACGTGGCTTAATATACTAAAACAACGACCTAGGAACACCAAACTTTTCTCAATTACTATTGATCATAATCAAGCTGAAAAAAGGGCATGAAAGATATCAGTATGATCGGTAGTAACTGAGAATAGTTGCTGTTCTTTGGTTGTTTTATTACATTAAGCCACGTCAAGCTGTTTCCATGTAGACGGGTTTAAATGGGAAGAAAAGTGCATAAAGTAAAATGTATTATTTTCCGTTCGAGTTACTAGTTCTGTCCAAGCGTAACAGAAAGACTTATAACTTGAATTTGTTATTTTGTTTTTACATTTGGAGCTAACAATTTATAACGTTATAAAAGCCATAACGAACCTAGAACCATTTCTTCGAACAGTTCATTCCACCTTAAACGGCGCTGCAATTATTTCACAAAGCCTCCTGTGGCTGCTGCGCCATTTAAGGCGGAACGGAACAGTTGAAAAAGAAACCAATTAAAACTTACCTGAAATGTCTGCGCTTTAACGCGCTGTGTAGGCGTGAAACAAAGCATTTTATTTAAGGTAGCTAGGATAAATTTGTTGACAGATAAACCAAACCTACTTAAGCACTCAAAAAAGAACAGATTAATTAACAAGCAAGATATCGCTAGCTTTAAAATCGCTAAACTTAGCTAGCTAGCTCTGATTAGAGATATCTTACTTAAAACAGAACGAACTGTTATTCTATCTAAACCGACATATAAACCGTTATCACATACATATTACTGGTGCTATAACCTACACCCGCGTTTTTAAGGACTTGATTGCAATTTCAACAATAGCTACTTTGTTAGCGTTAGCTACATTAACTTTAGACGGCAAAATGGAGCCTGTTTAATTGGAGTTATAGCAAGAATAAGATCATTCCGGTACGTTAGAAGTTCATCAAAAGACTCACATTTGTGCTACTACTTTCTGCCTGAATCCTTGGCTCCTCCAGTCATTATCAGGTGGGACCTCCATCCCAGACATCGCTGTCACAGACTGCTTTAACGTTACTTGCTCCCAGCGACTACGGGCTCGTTGTCCGAAAGACAGGGGTTAAACCTCAAATAGCTTCCTGTTCCCTTCCTAGTGCACTACGAGGTAATAAAAATGACTAATATCTATAATATCTGACATACACACATTCATGTTTACAAATTTCGTGCATTACATCATATTTAAATTATTTCTTTAGCAAAAGCTTATTATTTTGGGGCCTGTGTGAAGGAACTAGGAGATATCTATTTAAAACTCCTATTCCACTCGCACTTCCACACTCCAGTCTTGTGTCTCTGTCCATATCCATCAGAGGTGGACATTAAGCAAACTAGTTACAAATAATCAATTCCTCGTACTCAAGTAAATGTTGAATTTTAAAATATTTTCATTGTGAATATAGGTTCAATATATTATCAGTGTTTAATATTACCTTGTTTACATGTTTGGCCACTTAACTAACTGAAGGAGGGGAGCAGGAAATTACAGCTCACAATTTAAGACTATCTGGATATCTTTTGAAATCCTGCTTTGTGGAACATTTTATTTTCATTTTCATTCATTTATACAAAATTTTCATTAATTTATGCAGCCTCTGTAACCATTTCATCATCGTTCAGACTCACTGGGCACATAGAAGGAACATAACCTGGCCAGTGCACCGGTTCATTGCAGGGCATTCACACACTCACCCAGTCACACACACAAACCTGTGGACAATTTCACATTGCCTGTTCACTAACTTACACATTTTTTATTTTATTTTATTTTATTTTATTTTTTTGGGAGTAACTGGGACTGCTGGGAGGAAATCCATCCAGACACAGGGAGAACACACCGAACTAATTTTAACATTTAGCCAACTGGGGTATAATATCAAGTATAATACAGATTTAAAAAAGAATATGTAAAAAGCATATTTATAAACGATTCATAGAACCACATCTGATTCTATAAATGACTCTAATTTATAAATGTAATAACCAAAAGCGTCCTATTCTCTAGCTAATAACGAGTTACATTTTCCATTCCACTTTAAACCAAATGTAATTACAGCACCATTTAAATGAACACTGGGTATAATGTTTACAGCTTTAAAATCACCATGATACTCTAAATGAATTATGAATGAATTACACTGTGCAATTCTAGGGGAGAGCAGCACAGTGGTGAAGCAGGTAGTGTCTCAGTCACACAGCTCCGGGGACCTGGAGGTTGTGGTTTTAAGTCCCGCTCTGTGTGACTGTCTTTGAGGAGTTTGGTGTGTTTTCCCCGTGTCCGCATGGGTTTCCTCTCACAGTCCAAAAACAGGTAGGTGAATTGGCGACTCAGATGTTTCCATAGGTGTCAGTGAATGTGTCGCCCTGTGAAGTACTGGTTCCCCCTCCAGGGTGTGTTCTCGCCTTGGGCCCAGTGATTCCAGACTCACCGCAACCCTGAACTGGACAAGTGGTTACAGACAATGAATGAATGAACGAACTCTAGGGGAGCACAGGAGCAAAAAATACCAAATCCTACCTAGTATTATTTTAAAGTGGAATGGACACATTCCACTTTAGGCTGCAGAAAAATACAAAGGCTTTACTTTCAAATATATGTCTGCATTCAATGTATAATTGAATGTATAATATGTATAATGTATAAATGTTCACATGTCTTTTCACTATGTCTAATAAATAATAAAAACATAACTTTGCTCAAAGACTCCCAATAGTTCTAAAAACAGAGCAATAGAGCAATGTAAAAAAATTACAGAAACCAGTAGAGAAACATATGCTTTTACTGGTTCAAGAAAAAAATCTTTGGCACCTATTTAACATTAATTGCTGCATTGCTACAATATTCTTAAAGTAATGTTACCACAGCCATACTGTAATATATTAGATTTAATGTGCTACTAATATAAATATTTTCCCAGAATTAAACACAGGCTCCTGCATAAAACTGTAAACCACATTTACTGTAGTACCTCAAACACAGCAATTAATTGTACAGAGTGAGTCAAAAGTCGCAGGACACCCTTTAATTTCTTTGATAAACTACATGAGTACCTTCTCATTAGAGTACTTTTTCAATTGCCCTTGATCCAATATGGCGGCTTTCAAGATGGCGGCCATGTTTCGGACATAAAAGATAGGCCCCCTCCCCTCACCTATTACTTGCAGGGGTACTTGAATAAAAGGGTGTCCTGCGCCTTTCGACTCACCTCGTAGAACATACATGGATTCTTTACAGTGTATTTTTAGTGTAATCAATGGCTAATTATTAGTTCCTTCAATAAGTCTATAATTTGTACAACGCCTAAAATAATGTAATATTTATAATAATGTTTTTAAGACGTAAGCCTGTTGAATGTCACGTGGTCCACTTTGTGCTTTTTTTGTCTGAAAGGAGCAGAACAGAAAAGAACTTCAATAAAGAGAGAGCTTGGAAATCTGGAGTTTAAATACATTTCTCTGTGTAGCTGATTAAAATACTCACATTTTCTGTCTGAATCCTTGGCTTCTCCTCAGGTGGCACCCGCATTCCAGACATTGATAACGAAAGATATTGAAAACAGCTCCACTTGCCCCCAGGTCAGCCTCCTGAAACACATTTGGAATAAATCATAAATGTCTTCCTGCTCCCTTCCTAGTCAACTATGAAGTAGTAAAAAGGACATTTATGCTCAAATAGTGCACTACATATCTAAAATTATTCCATTTATATTCACAATTCGCATTCATCCCATTATATTAAACCTTTAAAGGAACACTACATCATATCTGAACTTTCAAATTAAAGCTCCTGAATCTTTTTGATGTGCTACTGATCTGTAATATTGGAGACTAGAGCCTCTACTCTGAGCTCAACATTGCCGAAACGACACTATATTTTAAAGGGTGGAAGGAAGCAAAACACCCTCCCTTTGCCTCCCTGTTGATTTCAGTACAATGCACTAAAAATAAAATACACAAGGGGGAATCTGGAGAAAAAGAAAAATCTTTCCTAGTGCTCCTTTAATGCATTTCTTTTGTAAAACTATAATGGCTTGCCGTATATAGGAAGTAT
Organism: Hoplias malabaricus; assembly: GCF_029633855.1. Classification (NCBI taxonomy): domain Eukaryota; kingdom Metazoa; phylum Chordata; class Actinopteri; order Characiformes; family Erythrinidae; genus Hoplias; species Hoplias malabaricus. The sequence continues at coordinate 11,983,909 of NC_089814.1, forward strand.
AGGGATTTGAGACTCCTCCATATCAATCTCAAAATGGAAATGAAAATGCAATATGCCAATGTAGAGATTTGAAAACAGCTCTGGGAGTCATAAAGTATCTGCCCCTCTCTCCGGCTGAGGGGGAGCTGCAAATCTTATGCCTCTCTCAAACATATTATCAGTAAAACCTCAAAAATACAAAAGTAAAACGCACAACTACTTTCTTCCTTTCTGCTTAGCAGCATTTCCCCTCCGGCCCAGAAGGGGGTGAGAGCCCACTCCACTATAGCGAGCATCAAAGAAAGAGGCTGAGAGATTGCCACCAGCCATTAATCTAAAAGAGGTTGAGAGACAGCATTTCTGCTCAAGGGAGTACTTCATTTTGCATATTTGCATAGAGAACAAGGCAACAGAACTGTGATTAGCACTGGAGTAAAGCAAGGTTAAGGTCAACATTCACAAGGGAGACCCATCCTAAACAAATTAAAAACAATAGAGCTTTAATTTTTAACTGCAGGTAGAAGCAGGCACACCCTATGTCAGAAATGGCCCCTGTATTACTCACTATACAGTTCACTATTATAGGGAACTGAATTCAGTAGGGGAATGAGCAATATAACAAAAGGAGTCGTACAATATCTTTTGTGGTGCATCAATTGATTTTTTAAATACACTAAAAATCTCTGCCATATTTCAGACACTATCACAAAATGGTGGAACCATAAAATGCACTTTATAGTGAATAGGGTACAGTTTCAGACACAGCACTAGAGTCTATTTAATTAGTGTAGGACTTTAATAAATATCTGTGCTAAATCAATCCCATTAAATATACAGGGGCTTCTGCATGGTTAGGTGCACCTAACCATCACGCATAGGGTTAACCATCCCTCACTCAACTCTGGCCACAGAGCAACCATCTACTCACATACATAAACACACATAAATCCCCAATATATATGCAACAAACATGCATTCTGCACCCCAAAGTAACCTCCAAAAAGTCTGAACAGTACAGGGGGAGCGGCAAGGCATGCTGGAAGCTGCACCCATAAGCTCCAGCAAGTTCTGACCCCTTCCCAATCTGTGGCTGATTCAATAGTATTTTACATAATTGGTATCATTCATCCATCCATATGTTCAGGGTCACTGTGGCTCCGAAGCCTACCCGGAATCACTGGGCAGAAGGTAGGAATAACCTATCTGTTATCATCTGTTGTTAAACCTTTAAATCCTACACATTTTTTTTTTGTGGCCATGATCTGATCAACAATCAGCTACATTTAACAACTACAGTTATTCACTGGGCCCAACCCATGGATTACCAAACCACCCTCTGTATCACTTGCTCTTCACAGGAGTCATCAGGTGGGTGCCGATCCTCATCTGTTTTTCGCTGAATTAACACACGGGATGTTGAGTAAAGAGTTGCCTATATTTTTAAACTATTATTATAATGTTTTTTTAATTCATTATTCTGTGATTTGTCATATTCAAAACTTTATCTATGTCTGGGCATATTCCTCAAAGCCTGATTTCATTCATTCATTCATTATCTGTAAGCGATTATCCAGTTCAGGGTCGCGGTGGGTCCAGAGCCTACCTGGAATCATTGGGCCCAAGGCTGGAATACACCCTGGCGCGGGCACCAGTCCTTCACAGGGCAACACAGACACACACATTCACACACACTTTTGAGTCACCAATCCACCTACCAACGTGTGTTTTTGGACTGAGGAAGGAAGGAGGAAACCCACACGGACACAGAGAGAGAAGGAAACCCACACGGACACAGAGAGAACACACCAACTACAGACAGTCACCCGGAGCGGGAATCGAACCCACAACTTCCAGGTCCCTGAAGCTGTGTTACTGCGACACTACCTGCTGCGCCACCGTGCCACCTTGCCACCTTCACAGCCAGATTTTTTCAGTTTAATCAAGCCCAATGTACAACTTAATATGTAGAGTGTCCCAATTGGATGATTCAGTTTTTGGCATCAGCTGCCCGGCTAAATCATTCTTTGTGAAATACCCCCTGGGCTTATGCATTAATTTATGTAGTCCCTAATTTTTTTTCATCATTGATATATCATCTTCATCAACACATGTTCTATCGCATGTTGACTTATCATTCCTTTGGTTTCCTATGTAACTAAAATAAAGCTACCTAACTATGAAAGTGGGCAATAACCACCTTTAGTCATTATTATGAAAAATGGATTGGAATAAACATTACACACATCTTACTTACACAAGTTGCACATTTGTTGTGACTGTATCACTGCTTACGCACTTGGCTGCAGCTTAGAAGCCCTGCATTGCAAGTTGACAGGATTATTTTTTTAGGTTTATTACATAAACACTCGTTTTCTTTTAAGACTGTCTTTAGAACAGAAAAGTGCTATTTCAATGCGGAAAATGCCACTCATGATGCTGATTGCTATTTATTTATTTATACAAGAAATGTCAGTTAGTAGCAATATAAAACCATGATTTTCATTAAAGGGTGTCTTAAAGAACACTGATGAACTGCACAATTCCTTAGTAAGGGAGCATACACTTATTTATATACAACTGTAGGGGGTGTAGTGCCATAGTTTTTGATGGCAATGTTTTAAATGTGTCACACTATGTGTCTGTCAATACGTGATACATTTGCTGTAGAAAAACAGACATCCTGATAAACATTTTTTTGGTTGTACCGCAAACTAATTTCATAACGCTACATGAAATCTCTCGAAGTTGAACTTACTCTATACGTTCCATCTTAAACAGTGCTGCGGTTCCGTTCTGTCGCTTCTGCCCGATTTAAGGTGGAACGGCGAGTTCGAATAAGGAGCTGGCGAATGAGGAGCCAACTTGATTTCGGCGAGAGAGACCCGCCCTCTAGACGCCATTTCTACACCTCACTGTCGAGAGAGGACTGAAGCCGCTGGGTACTAAGGGAGTTTTTAACGGAAAAACAGAACTGAAACGGTTTTATCGGGGCTTGAAGGGGTTGCGTACGGAAGTGGGGCTTATTTAATAGTTATTAACGTATGATTTCACGGAAAGAAAATCAACCTGGGTATTAATTTGTATGTGTGTGTGTGAAGACGTGTAGCAGGCCGCCATTTTTTGTTACAGCTCCGCTAGCGTTTATGGATTCTATCGTGAGACTTAGTTCTTAAAACAAATTAATGCATTTTTTCGTCTGAAATATTCACTGGGACTTGTAAATGGCAGCTTGCGCTGTGTGCTTCACGGCATCGTGATGTAGACTGGGTTTTCGTGTCACTGGTTATGGCGAACTGTTCTTCATAGTGGACTGACAGTGGCTGAGAGCTAGCTGTGGCTGATATTGTTTCTTAAACTCGCTGCTACTTTCGCGGAAGAGGGAACGGAAAAGGGGAACTTTAATGGGGTTTCTCTTGATTTGTATCACTAACGGTTCGACTCATTTTTAAGGCGAAGCCTACAAACACTGCATTCGAAAACAGCAATGGTAAAGCAACAAAGTTGTTTGATGGCAGTGGTACCCTGTCTGTGAAACGTCAGGTTGGGGTTCAGTTCACTTTTGTTCAGTCGTTTTGGGTCCTGCAAATTCTAACCTTAGTTTATAGAGGGAGCTATTTGCCGGTGTAGCGCAGCTAATAACGTCATTACTTTAATTTATTTAAAACTTTTTATATATTGGCCGCTTTTTTTTCGATAGCTCCAAGTCTTATTTATTTGAGAGGAAACATGTCGTCGGCGCGGTTTGATTCCTCGGACCGAAGCAGCTGGTATTTCGGCTCTCTGTCAAGGCAGGATACGCAGAGCAGGCTACAGGGACAGAGACACGGAATGTTCTTGGTTCGAGACTCGTCCACCTGCCCAGGTGACTACGTGCTGTCCGTGTCCGAAAACTCAAAAGTCTCCCACTATATCATCAACTCTCTACCGAGCAAGAGATTCAAGATCGGCGACCAGGAATTTGAGCATCTGCCCGCGCTTTTGGAGTTCTACAAAATACATTACCTTGACACGACCACCTTGATAGAGCCTGCGCAGAGGTAAAAAAAATAATAATAATAATAAAATAAAAAACATTCTGAACCATCCTTTCCTCTCAGGTTTTGTGGGAAATGACTCAAGGTTTTAGTTTTAAAACGCACTGTTTACTACATTCAGGACTTGGATCTCATTTAATTTCTTATTCTCTCAATTCTCTCTCTCTCTCTCTCTCTCTCTCTCTCTCTCTCTCTCTGTGTGTGTGTGTGTGTGTGTGTGTGTGTGTGTGTGTGTGTGTGTGTGTGTGTATATATATATATATATATATATATATATATATATGTATGTATGTGTGTGTGTGTGTGTATATATGATATGTGTGTGTGTGTTACAAAGTGTTATACAGAATTTTAGTTTTAAACTCTAGCTGGTAATGTATCTCATATTTGCATAAGAGGATGTTAACTGTTTCTTCTACCTTTTTATAGGACACGTTTTTGCTTGACAGATTTCTTTAAACTGTATGTGTTAATGTTGCACTTTATAGGGAAAAAATCGAAACTATATTGCCATTTGTCAGCTCAATTTGTAGATGCACAGAGATTTCCTAATCATGGAATTTCTGTTTTTTTACATGTTTCCATGTAGTTTTTCATGTGTACATTTAAGAAGTCATATCTTGTTTGGCCTCGAGTTTCCCTTCCTATTGACCAGCAGTGTTAGAGAAGTAAAATGTACCAAAGGGGTGTATTAAATTGGCCATGATTATGTTAATGTGCTTGTATATGTGAAAGTTGATCATTTAAACTTTTAAATGTACTTTTAAGTTGCTTTGTAGCCCTGTAACAAGGTGTATATAAATGTTTGTAAGCATGCTTTGTTTCAACAGGTACCCGACCACAGCTCTATCCAGTGGTCAGATTCAGACAATTGGTGGACCTGGAGATGAGAACTTGGAGTATGTGCGGACTCTTTATGACTTCACTGGCAGCGACGCTGAGGACCTTCCTTTCAAGAAGGGAGAGATTCTGATTATCCTGGACAAGCCTGAGGAGCAGTGGTGGAGTGCCAAAAGCAAAGAGGGCCGTGTTGGTATGATTCCTGTACCCTATGTGGAAAAGCTGGTCAGGCCACATCCTGGACAACAAGGCCATGGCACCCGCAACTCTAACAGCTATGGTATACCAGAGCCTGCACATGCCTATGCTCAGCCTCAGACGCCATCGCCACTGCCCCCTGGTACACCTGGTGCTGTTATCAACCCATTGCCTTCCATGCAAAATGGGCCCGTTATGGCAAGAGCTATCCAGAAACGAGTGCCCTGTGCATATGACAAGACTGCCTTAGCACTTGAGGTAGGTCCTTAAACAGTACTTTATGCCTGTTCAATTTTCAGAATATCTCATTTGATATTCTTATTTGAAATTGTTTGATCTTCTCAGTTACCAACCTAGGCTCATACCTGTATTGACATTTCAGTTGAAACCTAGATTTGGCAGTAATTTGACACTGTTTTGCTGCATTTCCTGGTGAAATAAAATCCAAAAATATCTGCTGTGGTATTGTTTATTTACTGCTTAATTGTAACAGGAAAAAACTTGTCTAATCTTGGCAGTTGGTTTCTTTTGTGAGATATAAAATTAATTAAATTTTTACATTTAGAATATAATGTTCTCCAATTAATGGTACTGTAGGCGTAACATTTATAGTAACACTGTCAGTTTTATCTGATAACGCAGCAATCTTTGAATCTGTCAGGAAGTCTGCACTATCATTCTCAGTAGTGATGGGCAGCAAGGTTGATCTGTACCTATGACAAGTTGAGAAATTCTGAACCATATGCAAGCGAATTCTGAAGCAGCAGTACAGATAAACCAGTCCCAGAAATGCCTTCTGTCAGTCACATCAGTGGTTGTTCTGTTTTCCCAATTTCTACTGTACTTAGTACACACACATAAATAATGTTAATATTTATGATTTTATTTATTTCATGGCCACAAACAAAATAAAATGTTTTTGGCTTTTGGTGCCTTATTATTTTACCACCTTAGTTTTTATTTAATACCTTTTAATATTTACATTTTCGTGTAGTTATTTCAACTGTTTTAATGAAAGTATAAACCTCCCGTAGAGCATGGACTGTTTTGAGTCATCCTGAAAGTAATACTTTGCTGCCATAAAAAGTTCAGGACTAGTTGACTCGTGCTGAGTGGAATTCCTTTCCTTAAACCTGGCTATCATTCTAGCTGGCAAGTTCCAGCACCTGCTGTTTTTCAGCTCCATCAGAGAAAGAAAAGGCTTATTTCTGTTTATGCCAACATGAAGAACTGAATTAAGATAGATGGGGGGAAAAAAGTAATTGTGGCTGCAGGTCTGTTTTGCTTTTAGGATTTGGTTTTGGACACAAGTAATCTTTGAACTGAATCACGTTGGTAAACTTTACCTTAAAATCTCCCTTTTTGTTTTGTTTTTGTGCTATTGATTTTGTTTACAGTGCATGTAGATCTCTCTTTCAGCACATGCCCTCATTTCTCACTTATCATTCTGTTCTATTTGCATGGAAGATTGTTCCTGAGTATGACTACTGCTACTAACACTATGATGAGAGGCTTATCAAAACTTGACTCTAAAGGGGTTTTGGTTTAGGGGAGTGGTTAAGGATATCATCTCACAAGATCTTTCTCATGAACCGTCAAACCTGTGTCTTTCAGTACCGACACATTTTGTATGTAAACAGTGTTTTTACATGGGCAGCTACTACAAGCTCTTTTAACAAATTAAGAGAGTTAGACAAATACACAAATTCCTAGATTTTTGCTATTTCCAAAATGGTAACTTTTCAAGAGAAGGAAAAAAGATATTTCTAATTGTAAAATGGTTTAGGACCACTAAATTGGTCGATGTCCTGTTAAAATCTGTATAAATCTAAAAGGGAGTTAATATATTAAACAAAAATGGAGAAAATGTTATTTCTTGATGGTGGCAATATGTAAATTGTGGGGCATATTTCGATCATGGCTCTGCTAAATTTCTTTTATTTTCTTTGTTCGTGATTTTGTGGAAGATGTATTCTAGTGCAATGTGGCCTAAAGTAGTAAGCCTGAAAGTAGAGCAACTATTTTTGGATCTGTTTCCTTCAAAACTAAACCAAAAAAAAATCCATCAGGATGCAGAGAAGTCTTCCAAAGAATTGTTTCTGCTAAAGGCATGTCTGCACCATGACAGTATAGCGTCATGATTTATCTAAAATAGAAATTGTAATATTGTGCATTATGACCTTCTGGGTTGTACAACTAGCTGTAAGATTGAAGTTATTGAAGAGTAGTGAGTGCAGAGTGTTTGTGGATGGCTAGGGAGTGGCAATAACCTTGAGGTTAACTTTCAGCACAAAAGGATGTTTTGTCATTTAAGTTGTAAGTAATTTCTTGTTCTGTTTCGACAGGTGGGTGACATTGTGAAAGTGACACGGATGAACATCAGTGGTCAGTGGGAAGGCGAAGTTAATGGACGGAGAGGCTTGTTCCCCTTCACTCATGTTAAAATATTGGATTCCCAAAACCCAGATGAGAGTGAATGACCAGGGTCTTGTTCTGTCGGTACTCTCTCAACCTGCTGGCTGCCCTACGATGTTACCATCTAAATCGCGCTTGCGTGCTTGAGGCTCTGTCACAGTGCGTCTCTCGAGCAAACCATTTGCGTGGCTTTTGACTGTTTACAGCTCCAAACTCAAACAGTTCTTAATGTTTCTCCCTAGTTACAGGCGAATCAGTATTTTTTATTCTGCCCTAAATGCCCTATTATTTCCAAGCTATCAGCCATCTCTCCCTGTGCCAAGCCTTGATATGTGAGTGATGTGGTTCACTCTGTGACGCCTAGTCTTTCTCACCCTTTTTTATTTTTTTACTTTGATATTATTTCTGGGAAACTTTTGACAGCAGGTTTTGAGTGTTTGCAAGCCAAACATATTTGAAAGAATAGTATTTTTTTTAAAGGGAAGACAATTAAACCATCTAGAGTAAAATTGTCATTGGCAGACACTTACCCATGAGGTCCAACTTACATTTATCTCACTGTCCCTCTTATGTAAAGCCTACGCTGTGTGGGATTGATTGGTTGCTGCCACTCTGAATATTATGGTTATGAAAAGCTCTGATTGTGAAGAGGTTTTGCTCTTACAGTGACAGGTTTTTAAGTGAAATATTCATTCTCTTACATTCATCTTGATGTGTCAGAGGCTGTCTAGTGGCAGACTTCAGTGCTCCTTTGTTCTCCAATGAGTAGATTATGTGAAACTAGTCTACGTATGTAGCCTTTTCATTTGTGCCATAATATAACAAGATCTGTAAATATCAGGTGTAGTGTAACTTGGAGGCTTTACATTTAGAATGGTGAAGGGCTTAGCTGTGAGGCTTGTTGAAGGTAGCTTGGTGATATGAGAGTAGGTTTGGAATATTAAGACAGAATCCTTGACCTAATCTATGCCTTTCATGCAAGCAGGAACATTTCGCACAAGCAAACATGAGGTAGTGAATGCACCCTTTGAAGACTGGATTTGGTGTTTGATGAACACTGCATTCTGCCTTGCCTTTTCCTCTGTTCCCACTGTCAGAAAAGTTTAGTATCACCTGCTTTGTCATCAGCTGGTATTGCACATTAGCAGTTCTCTGCTAAAAGATAGTCAACATACAATGTCATTTTCTCATTTGTAAAATATTTAATTTAGTATAGGAACAATAGCAGCCAACCCTGCATTTGATTCTTTTTCAGCAAGTTTATTATGTGTTTAAGATAAACTGTTGTAAGATCTTTAACAGGTGATTTTCTAAAAAGGGATAAAATGCCTGCTGGTGGCCTCTGCATGACCTCCTGGCCAAGAGGTTACTTCCCTCTTGGATCTAATGCTGCTTTGTGTCATTTTATTTTCCTCTTGACTTTGAACTTATTTTTGAATTCTCTTGGTGAAATAAACCTGTTCATAGATTCTGTCTCCCGGCATCAGTGTAGGCTTTTTTTTTTTTTCTTTCTCCCCTCCCCCTTCCTCTTCTCTTTCCCTCCAAGCAATACACAAGTCCTTAATGCTCAAATAATTTAAGTTTTTAAAATGTTTATTTTTTTTTTAAAGACATTAACAGTATTACTGTGTTATTGTTTAACATTAGTAAGTATCCATGTGGTTTCCTAAGTTCAACATGGAAACTTGTGCCTTTTTGTTTTCTTAAACCATTTACATGTGTTAACACCAGTTCTGGTATGATCATGTACAGAGTGAGTAAATAAAATTTACATTTACTTCTCTTACTGGCCTGTGGCACACTTCTTATGAATGCAGATCCTATGCAGAGATCTGTTTTCTTGCTGAGATCCATGTTTTGAATGCCCCCCAAAAAAATCTTACTCATCTATTGACCTTCACAACATGTTAAGATGTGTTACTGTGGAAGCGAGACTGCTTGCAGACTGGAACAAGAGGACAATTATTCAATCTCTGAATTCCTATTAGCTCCACTTGTGATGGTGGCTATGCCCTGGAGAAAGGAAGTAATTAGAGTATCTTAATGGATTTGCTAAGAAAAGAAACCTATGCTCTGATGACCTAGAGAAACTTCTCAAGGATAGAGTTTGCTTCCTTCTCGTACGTGGCAAAAACTCTTGTATTTCAGTAACATTGTATTGGCTGGGTCTGGGTTTGTGTCTTAGTCTAGTTCATATTTGGTCTTCATACTGAGATAAAGGCATGTTTTCATACTTTGTCATATATATGTTCATGTTTTCTAAATAAAGGTGTTGATCTAGTTGGTTGAAAAAGCAGTGCTGAGGATGGCCCTCTTTCCTACAGCCTTATTTCCACAGCTATTTGAGGGCTCTCTGGAGGGGCTGTTTAGGAGTCAAGACGGTGCTTGTGGTGCCTGCTCTCCTGGCATGGACAGATAATGGCAGTGTGCCTCAACTATTTTGGAGAATTTTGTGTAGCAACTGGTGACAGAAAGGGAATGTGCATGGGAGGATATGTGCACTGCCCTCTGGAGGACACAATTCATTTAGTCATTAGGTTTGACTTTGTATCCTGCAGCTCTCCTCCAAAAATAACTTACCAGTGACACTGCAAAACATGCACCACCACGATTTCCTTAACACATTTTTTAATGCTGACTATAAACACAGGTTCTATTTTTGTTAAAACTGTCTAGTTCTGAGTGAGGTTTTATAATGCATAAACTGAATTATGTTTTAAGTATGTATGCAAAGCTAAGTAAATTTGATGACATGAGCGGGTGGGTTGCAGATTGTTTTTCTGCATGGATGATTTGCACAAACAGGTGCAGATAAGCATGACAGCATCCGACTGTGGGGCTGTGAATGTGGCTGGTGTCTTGCAGGCTGATGTGCACTGCTTGGGAGAAGCTATAAATAATACCAGTTGCACAACTGCCATTCACAGGCATTATCTTTTTTTGTTTGTTTGTTTGTTTTGTGGAAAGATATGTTCTTAAATTCAAGAGGCTGCTTTTTCTTATCTGGAAAAAGATGTTAGAGCAGTGTGTCTGAATGCAAACACGAGCAAATCTAAATGGAACATAATGTATTTTTATATTTTATTTGAATAACACTGCTTGGCTTCAAAGATGCAACTTAGTTGATATATTGTACAGAAAAATAGCTGATACAGCGCTGTGTGATATACAGCAGTGAAGGAGGCTGTGCTGGTGTTAGTTGTTTTCACATGGTTTCACACTGGCTGTTCATTTACTCACCACACATGCACCACAAGATTTTCTCGGAAGTTCTGAGGGGTGTGTTATTTAAAGACTGAATAATTGCATTCAAAGTGACCTATAGAGGGCATGCTGCAGATCAGTGCATGTCATACACTGGAGCTAAATTCCTATGGGCCTAAATGCTTTAATAACCCTTTTTTACTTGGTAAACTTTACCATCACCTGGTAAGTGTTCATTTTTAAAGTGGATGTATTTGGTTAAATATTCATATTCAGTGAAACTGCACATTCATTTGGGGGTCTGGAGCCTAACAAACCCCAAACTTTTAAATAAGAAATGTTTAGGGCTCCTCAAATCTGCAAACACAGGATTAAAAATAAGAACTGTTCTGATTTCACTTCCTTCTAACGTCAGGGGTGGAGTTATTAGAACTATATTGCTCTCTCATCCCAGTGCCAAATCTACTTTTATGTGAATGCAAAGGTGGTTATAAACTAGAAAAGGCACAAAGAGCAAAAACAAAACCCTTTGTGCCAGACATCCCACTCCCATGCGCGCTGTACTCTGGCTTTTCTTCGTTTAAATGGACGTGTACAAACTGGCTGTCCTGTAAAGAGCTGTTCAGACAGGGTGAGAAATGCGATGTGGTGCTTGATCCTTGTATTATCAAAGACCATAGACAAATGTTAGCTTTGTAGAAAAGGTGTATATTCGTATAAATTCACCTTTAAGACTGGAGGTGGGCAGTGGTCCAGCATAAAAAAAAATACTAATGTTGATTCTGCCATAAAACCATATACAACAGTGCTATCATTTTCTGTAATGAATGTAGACTTGTCACTAAACGCTGTTCTTCAGGTCTTTTTTTTTTAAAGGCATGCTATGGGCACTTTCATGCCAAAGACCTACACAAATGCTGCTACAAGTCCAAACATGAAGATGTGTCCAAAAGCACATGAACGTAAGGGTTGGTTGATGTAGAGTAGAAAAGGCAGAATCTTCTCAACAAACCACGTTTAATACAGCGCACTAGACACAATGACTGAGCAGGGAAATGACAAGTGTTTATTAGAAGAGGAAAGAGTCCAGGGTGGGAAAAAAAAATACAGGCTATGACTATGAATGTTGTAATCAGTTTTAATTCACACTACTGTGCAAAAGTTTTAGGAACCAGAGATAGAGATTAGTTTCAATATATATATATATATAATTAAAATAATTTTTGAGCTTTCCATACCTCAACTGTATAAAAGTCGGTGCCATTCCTCTTTATTAACTGTAGATGAATGACATTCAAACCAATCAGCTCACACTTTCTTCTTCTGTGACTACACTTCAAGCCAGTATGTGCCATAACCAATAAAACTTAATTCATATATGCCAATTAATTTTGGAACATCTCTATTAAAGTTTCACACAGTATAAAAAATAGGTGAGGTTGGTGTTTTGCCTGTGAGGAGTTTGGTGTGTTCTCTACATGTCTGCTCGGCCTAACTCTCCTCCAGTCTTCACAAAATCAAGACACGTGGTGGTAGGTTAATGCAAAATTGCTGAAAAGTATGAGCGACTGCGTGAGTGTGTGATGCAGTGTGTTCTAGCCTGCAGTGTCACCTTGTTACATGATAGCTAATGTGTGGTGAACGTACATGTGTGGACTCGCTTGTGGATCCTTCATATTGGTTCTTGAGGCGAGTCCCTAATGTTCCATTCATTCATTATCTGTAGCCCTTATCCAGTTCAGGGTCGCGGTGGGTCCAGAGCCTACCTGGAATCATTGGGCGCAAGGCGGGAATACACCCTGGAGGGGGCGCCAGTCCTTCACAGGGCAACACAGACACACACACCTACGGACACTTTTGAGTCGCCAATCTAACCTACTAACGTGTGTTTTTTGGACTGTGGGAGGAAACCGAAGCACCCGGAGGAAACCCACGTGGACACAGGGAGAACACACCAAACTCGTCACAGACAGTCACCCGGAGCGGGAATCGAACCCACAACCTCCTGTGTGACTGGGACACTACCTGCTGCGCCACTATGCCGCCCCCTAATGTTCCAAAGAATGTAAAATGCTTTGGGTGTCTAGAATTAAATGCAAGCTCTAAAAGTATGAATTGAAAGAGATGAGTATAATCTTGTACGAATGTGAAATGTATTGCAGATAGACTATGACTTTTGGAGGATGTATGAAGCAGTTTTTTGGTGTCAGTTGGAGTTTAGTGTTCCTAAACCTTACATGCCCTATTTGAAAGCCTTTGCTATTAAACTTTTACATTGACATATGCTGCTGCCGTCTGCTGTGGAAAAGAGGCCGTGCTGTGCGAGTATGGCTCTTGCACGCTGTAGGATCTGGGGCAGTTCAGGGCTCTGAATCAGCCTCAGGAGGGCTCAGTCATCTCTGGATGCTTCTCTGCCTCACCATCTCTTCTTAAAATGTGGAGTCAGAGTAATATGCGTTAAGACGACCCGTGTCATTTCCAAAAATCAGAATTACTGCTAAAGAAATATGTGCAGCCTATGATCCATATGTATCTAGAAAGGAAAACTTAATAAAATACACTGCCTGGCCAAAAGAAATTGTCACACTAATTTTTTGACCACCTTTAGCTTTGTTTTCAACACACAGTCGCTGTGGCATCATTTCCACAAGCTTCTGCTTATGTCACAACTTAAATTTCTGTTCAGAGTTGCATTCATTTTTCCCCAAGATCTTGTACTGATGGTGAGAGAATTGGAACACAGCACAGACTTCTCCAGCACAGTCCAAAACAATGGGATTTAGGTCTGGATTCTGAAGTGGCCAATCCACGTGTAAAAATGATGTGTCATGCTCCCTGAACCACTCTTTCACAATTTGAGCACAATGTCAACCCTCACATTTTCATCTTAGAATATGCCCAAAAGTCTATTGATGGTATAACCTGGTCGTTCAGTATGTTCAGGTAGTCAGCTGACCTCATCCTTTGGGAACATAATGTTGATTAAACCTAGACCTGACCAACTGCAGCAACCCCAGATCACAGTACTGCCCCCACAGTACCGTAGGCACTAGGCCTGATTGGTGCATCACTTCAGCCACCTTTCTTCTTACCCTGATGCGCCCGTCACCGGTGTTGTGCATGAACGCGTTCATAATTATTTATGAATGCTGAACTGAACGACTCAGTTTACAAATGATGAATGTGAGCGTCGTTAACTCTCGCGCGACTGAACACCACTTTACGGTATTCCGCATGACATCATCAAAACACTGCCAAGCAAGGCTAGTGCTAGGGGCATTTTCTTGAGCGTTTGAACCCGTGTTTGAGCACTTACGTGTTGAACCAGATGGGAAAACCACACTTTTTTGTGCAGATTGTATACGCCTGGTTAAAAAAAAAAAGTCCGGACGTCAGACCGCGGTCACACCGTCTGCACTAGGATTTCCTGTGCGCGTCTACATCGCTGTTTACGGTAGAAGGGGAACTGAGAAGCCTGTAGGAACTCAATTGGGTGAACTCGCGAAAAAACGCAGACCCTGAAAATCCATAAGAAATGTTTAAATCAAATTGTTACCAGACAATTACAATGTAGTCTTGAAGAACACCCCTAGGAACACATGGTATACTTTTTTATGTATGTTTACTGTAGGAATTAGGAGTAATAAGGTTGAAAACTCATGAAAAATGTCATATATTAAATTCTATAAAAGATTTAAATCTAGCTCCACTACAGCCTTTAGGAACATGTTCTCGGGTACCCAGGGTATAATATTCATATATAACCGCGGTCACGCCATCTGCACTTCGCGAAAACGCAGTCACGCCATATACACTAGGATTTCTTGTGCGCGTCTATATCACGGTTTACGGTAGAATGTGTGCGAGCGAGAGGGGGACTCGCAGAAAAGATATTGCAGATATTGAAAATTCATAAGAAATGAATTTAAAACATAATTCAATAAAGTTAATATTAAAAACAGGCCTGATTGGCTAAAAGAACGGTTTTCAACCCTTAAAAAGTCCATAAAGATCCATAAAATGGAGGGAATACAGTTTCACAAAAATTAAAATTAAAAATCAAATTGTTACCAGAAATTCTCACTGCTGTATTTAAAAAAATGTCCTCAGGTACACAGGGTATAATATTTATGTGTATTTACTGTAAGAATTAGAAGTAATAGGCTTGAAAAAAACTTCAAAAAACTCTATGGATATTAAATTCCATAAAATGGTTAAATCAAACTTTTACCAGACCACTCCACTGCATTCTTGAAGAGCATGTTCTTGTGTACTCAGGGTATAATTTTCATACATTTTTACTGTAGGAATATGAAGTAATATTATTTGATGATGTTTAGAGAGCCATTAAAGGGTTAAATCAAACTGTTACCAAACCATTCCACTGCAGCCTTGAAGGACATGTTCTCAGGTACCCAGAGAATAATTTTTATACATTTTTACTGTAGGAATTTGGAGTAATAGCATTACAAACTTCATAAAAATAACAACACAATTCCACAAATTGCAGAATGCTGAAGGCTATAAAATGGTTAAATCAAACTGTTACCAGACCACTCCACTGCAGTCTTGAAGAGCATGTTCTCGGGTACCCAGAGAATAATTTTTATACGTTTTTACTGTAGGAATTTGATGTAGTGGCATTACAAACTTCATAAGAATAACAACACAATTCCAGAAATTGCAGAATGCTGAAGGCCATAAAATGGTTAAATCAAACTGTTACCAGACCACTCCACTGCAGTCTTGAAGAGCATGTTCTCGGGTACCCAGAGAATAAATTTTATACGTTTTTACTGTAGGAATTTGGAGTAATAGCTCTTCAAATGTCGAAAATAACAATTAAATTATATGACAGAATTTTTAATGCTATTAAAGGGTTAAATCAAACTTTTACCAGACTATTCCTCTGCAGCCTTGAAGAACAGTGCAGTGCCTAGTGTAGATGGCATGTGGCATGGCTGTGTTTTCGTGAAGTGAAGATAGTGTGACCTCTGCGACCTATGCCAGGTCTACATCGAATTTAAAACGATACATTTATCTGAAACATCGAAGAAGGCTTGTGGAATACATGCGCATTATTGAAGTCACAGTAATTGAAATACAGGTTTCTCCATTATTTAAGTCCATGTTGTGATACTGAACCGCTGCATAAGTTAATGTTGTCTAAATAAAATGTTCATATACAGTATATTTTTCATTGTCAGTATAATATGATGAATTGTTTAAGTGTTAAAACATATTCTGAATCTCAACATTTTGGGAGTAGCAATGATTTTGAGCTGGTGATGGATGGGTAGAAAGGGGTTCTGTGGAAAAAGAATAGCATGCTATTTCTTGAGGGGTAAACAAACCGAATGAATGTAAACTAGTTCATTTTTGGAACTGTGAACTCCAGTAATTTTAAAAAATTTTGAACTGTGAACATGAACTTAAATTATGAACTTTGAACTAGTTCATTTAAATGTGAACTGGCACAAGACTTCCCATCACTCTGGAACAGGGTAAATCACACCACATGACATTCTTCCATTGCTGCAGATTCCAAGCAAACTGAAGCCGTTTTTGCTGGCTAGCCTCAATGATGAGACGTTTTGTTAAGATTTCACTGCTCTTTATTAATCTCTTGAGTTCCCTTCACAATGTGTATGTGAAAATGCTTACTTTCATTATTAAACACATCCCTGAGTTCTACTGTTGTTTTTCTAAAATTAGCTTTCACCACACATTTAAATGGTTGCCAATCACCACCATTCAAGATTTTATTCCAACCACATTCCTTTCTTGAAGATGATGTTTCCCCACTGTCATTCCTCTTTTTAATAAAGCGTTGTACAGTTCTTAACACAATTTTAGTAGTTTTAGCAATTTACCAGAAATAAATAACTTGTTGCCAGCTGAATCATGATCACCCATGCAGTAATTATCCAATGGGAGGCTCTTACCTATTTGCTCAGTTAAATTCAGGTGATGACCCTTTTTTTTTGGCCCAGCAGTGTACATCCTATAAAATCTAATTAAGGTTTTCTGCTTTTAATGGAAGATAATTTGTAGCAAGTCTGACTTCACAGTGATGTATATGTTAATTATCCCTTAGTTAACTTTCATCATTTTTCTGCATCACTTTAGCTAAGTATTACGTGACACAATGCTACTGAAAACAAGGTTTATTCAAACATATAGCTGCTTAGTTTGTTTATAATTTAAGCTAAATTGTATTCACTATGCCCTAAAACTTGGGTGGCTTTTGGTGGACTGACTTAAAGTTTGCTTATAAGATGGCCAGTGGGCCAGACTAACCACATCCTCAGTAAAAAACAAGTCTCAGCCACAACTAACAATTGCCCACCAAAAGGGGGTCATAATTCTGGCTCTTATTTAGGATCTAACACCAAGTTCCTAATTACCGCAACATCGAGGACTTCATGAAGCCTTCTGTGCACACATTTGCCCTTTTTAACAGCCTACATGTAAGACATAGGAGTATGAGTCAAATATAGGAAGCTGCTGGAATATTTCACTTACAACATTCAATTAATCATAATGGTAAAACAACGAAACAATTGTTTTGTTACTAGGAGTTTATTTAAAATTTACATGGTAAGAAAATCTATGCTCGTTTAAATCTCTTTCACACACATACAGCCACACTGAGGTATAGCACAAAAAATATTTTCAATTCAAAATTGTCCTTCATATTGTTTTGCAAGGACGAAAAAAAAATGCTCTCATTTTGCCCACTTGTGTTTTCAGATGACACAGGACGAATGGTCCAACAGAAATAAAAAAAATGAAGGACATTTAAAGTCTGGACCTTTACACTTGCTTTGGTCTCAGTGATTCTTTTAGTTTAGTCTTTTTCGTCGCAGTGCTTCTGCTCAACAGGAATATGAGAAGAGTGAATACTGACTCCACTCTGACACACTGCTTTGGTGATATCCAGAGGGATTCAGGCTGTGTTCCGACATAAGATGGTGTGGATGAGAGTAAGGCGGGTTTGGGTACTGCACAGGGAGAGCTCCATTCCAGTGGCCCAACGGCTGCTCTGTGTTGTAATGGCCATAGAGAGGGTGACCGCTAATTCCTGGCCTGCGTTTTGAGCACACAGGGATGTTATGGGTCATGGAGACATCCAGGGCTCTGCACTGTGGTGTGCCCATGCTCATAGTGGGCAGGGGTCTTGAAAGTTCGTGCTCAGGGACAGTAGCCATATCTGTGGTTCTCGATTCAAAACTGTGGTGCTCAGCTGGGCCATCTACGCAGGTAGAAGGTGAGGGCATCCTCTCAAACTCATTGACTCTGCGTGGGGGGGGGGAAAAAAAAAAAAAAAAAAAAATGAGGTAAGAAAACAAAAACAGAATCCCAGTTTTGGAAGAGCTAGTGCTAAAATCCGAGCAACATTAGATAATGAGGAGGACACAACCTCTATGAGCTGTTGTAGACAAAATGTTTTATTTGTGCTCTTTTATGGCCAATAATTTACATTTAAATTAACGGTGCTTTACATTTTCTGATTAAATTCAGCCTATACTGTTTATTTCTTCTCAGACAGACCTTGTAAACGTGTCCTATATCACAGAGCTTTAGAAAAGAAAAGCTGCTGTTAACATGGGCCTTTAGCAGCAATAAACACTTGAAATATAACCTCATTTATGCTGTAAATATATACCTCATTTATTCTACTCTGTTACAAGTCATATGTATAAGTGCTTTAATCTCTGCCTATCTCTTCTGTCAATCTACCAGTGTAAATTAAATGTTACATAAAATAGCAACGTTTGAGAACCATGCATTATGTATTGTACACTATGAGACTGATGCATGAAAACAGAGGATATACCTGTTGGGTTGGTAGTTGGCTTGTCCTGGGACTAGCTGCTCTGAGCTGCTGTAGTCCATTGCTCCTTCACTGTGTAGACCCTGGGCAGAATCCTGCTCCGCCCCCCAAGGAGACATGCGCTCATCCTGAACCATGGGAACCTCTTTGGAGACCAACAGGCCCTCTGTTTCCTCTCTGCGAGGATCATATGGGAGCCTAAGCAAATCTGTTTCTGTGGAAGAAATACCAGTTAACATGAATATTTAATTCAAAAACATATTATATATTTTGATAGAGGCAAAGCAATTACCTGGCTCTGGCTCCTTTTGTGAAGTCTTTAGTTTCTTTGAAGAACTCTCTAGACACATTTGGCTCCTTTGTGCTCTGTACCTGCGTGAGAATGAAACATTTAAAAATCTAGCATTTTGTGCTTTTGTGTTATAATAGATATTTCCTTACCTTTTGCCATGAGTTCCTTCTTCTCTGAAGCCCTTCGCAAAGGGGTTGTGGTCTATCTTCAGCTTTGTAATCTACAGGGGAGAAATAAAAAGCAGTAAATAACAGGCTTTTTCAGCAATGACAAAGAGAGGTCTTTATGTGAATAAATAAATTAGAAAGCTGACCTTGTTGTTCTGGTAGACCGTGACTGCCGTGAAGGTGGTTTCAGGGAATGTGAAAGTCTGAAATACACTCCACTGTACACTGTAAAGGTCTTCAGCTTGCACCACATGGAAGCGAGGCTGGTAGCGATGCATTGAATGTAGAATGATCTAAAAAAACATGCGAAGATAACATTAATATATGAACTGCATATTTACAAATTAAAGGCCTGTTAACACCAGATTCTGACTAATCCTGTGGAATGGTGGTTTAAGCTCTAGCTGCAGAATCTGTTGCACATAACTGATTATTATGCACAAGAGTTATCACATAATACAAGAAAAGTTAGCTGTATTTTTATTCAAAACGTTACTGTTCTTTTACAAAAAAGAAATACAAAAAAAAAAACATCTGTCATTATAATTTCACATATAGTTCTAAGACTTTTTAATACAGACACATTAGATAGAGATTAAATAGCTAAATGCTAGAGTATTCCTTTAACGTAGTCATATAGCTGTATGCTTACATGGCCTCTTTGGTCCAGTGGGTTATTGGTTAGCTTCAACTTGAGAAAGGAAATGGACTGCTTCATCCAGTGGCTGCCCAGAGCAGGAGAGTCTGGGTGGACATAAGTCCTGCAGGGTGGCTGCGGCTCCGCTTTCCCTGCCATCTCCCACTGCTCATTATTCCACTGCAAATATACTTTTGTCAGTTATTATGTACTTCAGTTCACACTTACAATATAAGTTTAATTAATAAAACTATTTTCTGTCCTAATTTCTTTGGTGGTGCCTGCCATTGGAAAAGTGAGAGCTTAACAGACATTTGGCCAACAGTCTGTGAATGGGAGGGCCACCTCATGTAAAGTGAGCTGATTGCCCTATATAGACTTTGATTGCTCTACTGGAAGGCATTAAGGGGGAGTGCAGGGGAATTGGACTTGATTGGACCCCTAACCGAGGGAAGAAAAACAGGAAGTGATAATAGCCTTTGATATTCATTGTCTGCATTGATTGGCACTCCACAGAAAGAGTGCCGTCTGTGCTCGAGAACTGGTTTTGGGGGATTTAGTTCCTGTTTGATAACTGGAGATGTGTCTACGTTAGCATATTCATTTTAAAATGCGCAAATGTGCAAACGTCCAATGACCTTGTAATTGCTGCAATGATTAACCTGGATTAACCTTTTTTGCTCACCTTGTATCTAGAATTGTCCACCGGCACCATGTCCACCATGATGACATATTTAGCATAGGGTATAAGTCCAGACAAACTGATGTTGCAGTATGGAAACATCCTCCTGCATTTTGTGGAAGGATATCAGAAAAAATATTGGATAAGAGGTTACAGACCATGAGCATACGTTCATGAGGATTTAGTAGCTGATACAGACACATTTAGCTAAAGATTTTGAGAGATTTTCCTGTGAATTAATTCTCAACATGTTTTTTGCTCAAGATGTTGTTTTAATTCAATAGACTGATTGAATTCAACTGACCCAAACTTACCTGCCAGATTTGGTGATGACCATCTCAGTGCCAATCTCATGAAAGGACTTCCAGAGTTCTGAATTCTCCAGATTCATTCTAATGTTTACATGCTGATAAGGGTCAGCTGCACAAGCCATGGATGGTGAATGAACCACTGTTGATGAATGCTTCAAGTCTAGATTAAAATTGAAACAATATAGATGTTATATATATTCAGTGCTGACCATGTTCAGTAACATGGCGGGTACCTAAATAACTGTCTAATCCAACAATGAATCGTCTCCAGCGTGTAATACCACGCTCCAGAAAGTACTCACCAGTGATTTGTTGCATCCTCAGGTAGCGTTGATTCTACCCTTCAGTGTTCGTTGATATTGGCAGTGTTCAGATGTTTCAGTCTGCAGGTCAGCCAATAGTACTTTTAAAAGTGCATTGACTTCAGTGGGTGTAGAGGTTCGGTCAGCACCTACATCAATAATAAAGGCCATGGGCTTAGCTTAGCCTTGAGTTTAAAGACGTTGTGGAGTGGGTGTGACCTTTGGTTAACATGGGCTGGGCCTGCTTGGTAAAAGTGAAAAGCAGTGGGCGTGGCCTATTAGCAGACTTTGAAGTGCTCTATTAGCGACGGGGGTCAGTGTCTGTCGTATTGCAGGAGGTAGCCGATCTCCAGAAGTAAGGCTTGTGGGACTAGTGTATTTTTTAAGTCATAGGGGATGAGATGGGATGTGAACAGACATGTCTGATCATGTTGCAATCACTTGCTATGTGGTTTGATCATAAGTCTCAATGACACACGTGCATAATCAGAAGAACCTTTGATTTAAAAAAGGCTCATACATATCTCACTTATTAAGACTATTATAAATGCTCATAAAGTGTGATTGCTACTTATTTTTAAAAACTGAATGCACTTTGCCCTCTAGTGTTTACCAGTGATCACTACTACAAGAAATTATTTTGGCAATACAGAAGCTGGCTCCAAATATTTAGAATGCAAAATTCTCTATATCTTGATACTGTATAAACATTTTCTCATACTGGGCCTGGTGCAGTGAAGAGTATATAGTCCCCAACCCCCTTAAGACTGACATGGTTGTGTATTGAATACTGTCTGCTCTTGACAATGGGGAGATGGCCCTCCTAATCCTATCAAGCATGCAACCATAGCCAGAGACAGCTCTTATGGGCGAGCAGTTAGCGGGCCAGGGGGAGGGGTAGCTCTCCTCAGGTGAACCTACTCATTCTGTACCCTCTGATGTCCTGTGACGAAAGTCTGGTCCTGGAGCACCCTGTCTACAGTCCATACAGATGCAAAGTGATCAGATGGTAGAGCTATGAAAGAACATTCACACAAATCCAGCATATCCTGCCTGCCTTTTAGTCAAACAGCAGAGGAAAATCAACACTCGGTTCTATTCACCCTTTAGCACAAACTTTAATTCTCGTTGGAATACATTGTTCTCTTACAGTGCCATTACATTACAGCCCCAATATTTAAGTTACACTGTACCTGAATTGTGCAAATGCTCAGTCTGTTTTTAGTCTGTAAGTGAACTTGAGTTGAGTGTGAAAGATTTTACAGAGTGAGAAAGATGTAACAATACACTAAACACACAAGTAAACCAAAACTGTAATAAAAAACCAACACTTATGATAACATTGTGGAAAATCATTAATTAAAAAAAATCTGTTTACAATTAACATTTACTAATTTATATATATGTAGTTTTCCTTAGTTTTAATCCAAATAAGTCAGTAATAAAGTCACGTCATGTTTGGTGGCTTTAGTTTGATTCTTTAGTTTTATACTGGAGCTTTGAATATAATTTGTACTGAAGCTTTTGAAGGCCGAAAAAAGAAAATCATCAGGCATTTTCATTAAATCACATACATTTGCTAAAGTAAACAGTCTTAAACAAACTAAAAAATGTGAAGCAGCTAATAGTGCAGTTTATATTAGGTGTACACATATATTTTAAAGTGTGTTATTTTTTTTAATGTTTCACTTAAATGTTATTTTTAATTAAACATTCTCCTTCTCTTTGTATTTTTATCTTAAATGTTGTGTTTTATTTAAAATGAGAAATATAATTTTATTAAACAAAAATAAACTAAAATGTAGTAATCTGAAAATGGCAAATCAGAAATATTTTTTTGTCACTGCATTGTTGTGCTGTTTTTTTTTTAACACTGTGTTGCATTGATTTTCTTTGTTCTTAGAGATAATATTGTATACAAAGTTACAGTATTAGAGTTTTTTAATGGTGGTATTTTTGATGTTAGTGACTGTAAACATAGCATATTGTTACTTAATTTTTAGCTGTTTTTAACAACTACACAAAAATGCTTTAAAATTATTTGTACACCTAATAAATATAAACACACCTATTTATGTGTCTTTTTTGCATACTATTTTGCCAAACAATGCACCATGAATGGTTTTAAGCATCACATTGAACAATGTTTTAGGCAAGCTGTGTTTGTATCAAATATGTAGTCTGAGAAGATTCCAGGAAGTAACTACATTGACAAATGTAGAACAGTAGTAGAGCAGTACACAAAGGACACAGCTAATGAAGGACCTCTATCTGAAATGCTGTTTCTTTGGAAATGTTGTGTACTGCTCTAACATTTTACAACCATGATGTTAATGGCTGATACTAACGTAATAATAATTTTATTTACATGTTAATTTATTTACTTATAAAATTCTGTAAGTAAAAATAAAGCAGCACACCTTGGACAAACATGTCTTGATTAATTATTTTTTATTTATTTGTGTTTTTAACTATAACTGAAAGAAAAATGTATATGCCGCAACACTTTACATTACCTTTGGACAAAATGTGCTTAAATGCTCAGGTTATTGCTTTTTCCATTGCTCTTTCACCTGGGTCTTTGCATTCTCTTAAGTCTTTCCAGGGTGTTTTTTTTGCGTGTGTGTGTGTGTGAGAGAGAGAGAGAGAGACAAGGTCCAAGGCCTCAAATCGTGTCTTAGCATGTTTCACCTCTGACACCAGAGAAGTTCATTACAAGATTAAGCTGGTTAGCTCTACAGTCTGGAGCATACTATTCATGACTTCTCACACCTTATGTGCTAAGTTTCAAATTTTCTCATACGCATAAATAAATAAATAAATAAATGTATTTGTTCTCTACAGTATGTATACGTTTTCTACAACTCCAGAGTTGTACACCGTTTCACATAAAACCACTAATGACTAAAAGAATACCCCTTTAATATATATATATATATATATATATATATATATATATATACACGGTTATATATATACCAAACATATCTGATTATAATTCTGATTCATACATCCACTCAAAACAATCTTTATATCTAATTCTTACAGTTCAATGCAACAAAAACACACACTCTCTCTCTCTCACACACACACATTCCACTGAACAACAGTCATTTCAAATAAGACCATTTCACACACAAGCTTTCCCACGTGTCCCTCTGAACTGTCTTTAAGTTAGGGTCTCCTTTCAGGAAGCCATCACACCTTGTTGTGGGCCATTTGTCTCAGATGGTTCTATTCAGTGGGCCAAAGTGCACAAAAGGCAGACATTTGAGTTACAGTTCAGTTACCTACTACCTTTCTCAATGTTTCTTGTGTAATGTTTGAATAACTACACAGACAGCAGATCCTGGGTGCAGCATGTTGAGACATCTTTCTGCTGCTGGAGCTAACCTCAGCTTGAGCTGTGGAATTTGCTCTCTGCCGGAGGGAAGGAATCCCTCCACAAACACGCCTCATCATACAAGCCATCTTCTAGCATACTTTTGCTTTTAGTGGCTGGGTTGGGCTAGTCAGCCATAGGCTGGTGGTCCAGATGACTCAGAAATAACACACAAGGACAAGGCTTTGATTCAATCAACAAAGTAAACATACAAAAGAGGGCAGCGTAAAGTAAGAAGTTGCAGTTTGAAAACTATGTTGCCGGTAACCCGTAAGGTAAAAGGAAGAACCGAAAAAGAGGAAACTGAATTTAAATGGCAGCAGCAGCCACTGACCAGCTGCAAATCTACCAATGCTAACAGCGGCATTTATCTGTTAGCTGTTATTAGCAGTTGATAAACACCTAGCGTCAGCTAATGCTCATTGGCAACTGAGAGTTACCATGAGTAAGTAGCAGCAGGCACTCATTACTTCCCACTGTCAGATCCCAGCCAGAAAATAAGCTCTTTAGAGTTACTGTACAGTGCTATCGATATTAAATGATCACCAATGAAACAGCATCATCTACAGGTCACCAACCAAACAACAATTCATTACCAAATTTCCGGCTGGACATATATGATTGTCTACAAGCTAATGTTTAATGAAGAAATAAAAAATAGCAACGAAAATAAAATATTTCGGTTAGTCTGTGCAAGATATTTTGTGATTTTATAAGGACGTTTATGATTGTTTCCTGTAAAGGTACAATTTCCTTGTGAGCACAAGATGGCACTGTTTGGTTGGAAATGTAAATGTGCCACAGGTCTTTTAGAGCTTCCCTCAGCAGTACAGTGACGCCATCTCATCTGAGGGAATGTCTACCAACAGTAACGGTTTTTTTGCCTCTCAGCGAAAATGATTGGTGTGTCTATATTTTTATTTTCAGAAAATAGGACCTTTTAAAAGCTTTAGTTGGAGTGGGTACGGGGTGTAAATAGTTGACAAATGCATCATTCAATTATTTTATTGAAATTTAATGTTTTCTGTTTCTACAAACTCAGTGTGTTTAAACGGCTCGTTTATTCCTGAAATCATGACAAGGTTTTAACGGTGAATTCCTCTTTAACGTTTCTAAAATTAAGCAATTTTTATTAACCAGAAACTTGATGAAGGGGCATTAGACACTCCCGCAACCGTTTGCTCACCCTACAATAGTCATCAAAGCACACTTAAAGGGATTAATATATATATATATATATATATGGATTAAGGCAGGAATTGTGGCAAGGTAAAACGGCAGACAACCAAATCCTGGACATATTTGGCGATTTAGAAACATTGTAGAGAGGATGTATCTGTGGGAAAGAGGATTTATGGTCACCCTCTAGTAGGCAAGGGGAGGAGAGGGAGTTCTGACAGGACACCGGCCATTTTTAGTTGGTTTAAAACAACAAACAAAAATTCAGGTTTAAAAACTTTAGGAAATACAAGTAAATTCATTAACAAACAGGTAAGACAGCATACAGAAATGAACAAAACTCCATGCAGTTTCTTGTTATTTTGGAATGTTCAAAAATGAATTATGCCAATTTATAATTATGTGTTACGAAATCTTTGTCCCAGTGAAATGTAAACTGTAACATAAAAGCAAAACAGAAGGCTACTGCTAATCATGATCCTCCATTTCTATACCGTTGGCCTAAATAAATGCAATTAGAACCAGGTTGTCCCAGGACAGATTATAATAAAGCAATACCTGAATGTGTGTATATGAACTTTGAATGAGGCAACTGTCCTACCAAATTCAAGCCCAGTTCATGAGCATCACTTCAAAGCCAATGAATTTGATAAGCAACAAATGTACAATTTCAGCCATTGAGATACCTCTGTTGCTTGTATTCATAGCATAATTAGTATACTTATAAAACCTAATACCATGCTTAATATATGTTTTTACTGGAGAAACTTTTTTTTTGTCTAAAATATTAGTCACTACGTTTCCCATAATGTTCCATTGTTTTTCAAAATTCTTAAGTTAATTCTTCTGACTGTGCCAGTTTATTTATTTTTTATTTGGAGGCAGTAATAGACATAAGCAAATGTGTGTCGCCCTGGCACCACCTCCAGTGTGTGTTCCTGCCTTTCGCCAAGTGGTTCCGGGTAGATTCAGGACCCATTGCAACCCTCAACTGGATAAGCGGTTACAGACAACGAATGAACTGCAGAAGGTATCTAATTGCACAAATCTCCCACATTTTCGGCGTACCTCATGTTTGTCAGAAAATATGTCTAGGCAGGTTTGCCAAATTGTGCACAGAAGATTTTATTTGTTCAAGAAGTGCACATAAACAAAATGAACGAAGTTCATTTTTTACCTTGACTAAGCTGAGCACTAAAATAAATCCATGCAGATGTAATGATGAGTATTTTTGTTATTATTTATTACACATATTAAATAAATATAATATATTTTTATATAACACATGTTAATATATATACTATTAAGCATATGTGTTTTAAAACCTTTACTTTGTATTAGGGGTTAAGAAATCTAGTGATGATTTAAAGTACCCAGGAGGATGCTCATTCAGGATAGTGCTACATCAGGACCACTGGGTCTACATATAATGCTTCATGAGATATACTGAAGAGCAACTTGTTCAGTTTTATGCTTAGACTTGGCCAAGCACTAAATAGATTCAAAATGGCACTAAATAGATCCATGCAAATAGAAACTGCTGACACATGTTGATTTAGGAGTTTAGGGCTGTATAAACATATTTGCTGCTATTAGATGCACACTAAGCAAGATTCATTAATTTATAATGTGTTAATAGCTATATGGGCATGCCCCTTAATTAGTTATGTTGGTCTCACTTTTACAAAGTTTGCTCCTGTGCAGAGGGAACTATAAATGAGCCTTCTTACATAATGAATAAGGCCCTAAAGTGATCCTGTGGTTGTGAGAAGGCCCACTGAGAGTTCTTGGTTCTATCTTCGTCCTTTCCCAATCACACAAACACACACATCCACAC
Source organism: Hoplias malabaricus (assembly GCF_029633855.1). NCBI lineage: Eukaryota > Metazoa > Chordata > Actinopteri > Characiformes > Erythrinidae > Hoplias > Hoplias malabaricus. The sequence continues at coordinate 12,011,205 of NC_089814.1, forward strand.
CACACACACCTGTCCTATTCCCTTTTGTTACCAGAGAACTTGAGCTGTTACTAAACATGGTGCTGGCAGGCTGCCAGGCCGCCCTTAGGTCTGTCTGTTTTTGGCTGTTCTAAAAGTAAGCTGTGGTAGGCCCTGATTCTTTAATGAAAGAATCTATGAATTGGAATAATGAATTCTCATATAGCTTTTTAATGTATGAATGGTTTGTTGTCTGGTCAAATGTTTGCTCTTTATGAAGGACTAATATGTTGTACATGATTGTACATGAAAGGTTCTGTATAGCACCAAAAATGGTTCCACTGTTGCTCTTTCTTTTACTAAGAGTGTGGTGAATTAACACTGCAGCATGGTGATATGGGACACCCGCCAAACCGAACCCAGCGACCTCCCACAGTGCTCGTTGGGTTAGCTTACACTGCACTGCGCTGCTCTGCTGAAATCAGTGAATTAATGCCAAGAGACAGAGAGAGAGAGGGAGAAAGAAAGAGAGAGGGAAGAAAGGAAGGAGGAATGACTCAAACAAAAAAGGAAAATATGTACACAAAATGGTGATGGCTTTATTTGGTGTGTCAGAGTGGGGGTGCTCCAACAAAAGAGATTTGCCTATCATCAGAGGGCTGTGCTTCTTCCTCTTCATGTTAAAGGTAATTGGTATTTGGAGAAGGGATTGCAGGTACATCCATAGCATGTTCACACCAAATCATTCTTGACATCAGCTCAGATGCCAGTAAAAGATCTGAGACAGTTGGGAGTCAATGACAAGCCCATGGCAAATTGACTTCACTGGAACTAAGAGGTATGAATGAGGGAGTAACAGTGCAATATGAGCGCTTTCAGTCTTTTTATCTTTCTCTGGTTTCACTTCTTCACCTTGCCTTGGGCAGCAACAGCTTCCATGGCCTTGCGTACAGTCTCCTCATCCCCAAGGAACTGCATGGGCTTCACAGGCTTCAGGTCCTTGTCCAGCTCGTAGACGATAGGAATGCCAGTGGGCAGGTTTAGCTCCATGATAGCTGCATCTGTCATGCCTGGAAAGAGAGAGACAATGCCCGGGTTAGCTATTAGACCAAGGCTATCTCCAATGTATTACCTTAGCCACCCCACCCACCCATTCATTCATTATCTGTAACTGCTTATCCAGGGTCGCGGTGGGTCCAGAGCCTACCTGGAATCATTGGGCGCAAGGCGGGGAATACAACCTGGAGGGGGCGCCAGTCCTTCACAGGGCAACACAGACACACACACACACACCTACAGACACTTTGCAACATGTGTTTTTGGACCGTGGGAGGAAACTGGAGCACCCGGAGGTAACCCACGCAGACACAGGGAGAACACACCAACTCCTCACAGACAGTCACTCGGAGCGGGAATTGAACCCACAACCTCCAGGTCCCTGGAGCTGTGTGACTGCGACACCTACCTGCTGCGCCACCATGCCGCCCAATGAAAGAATAATATTTAGAAAATTTAGTTTGGTTGTTTGTGGTTTTATATATTTTGTTTACCTTTTTGCCCCCACCCCGCTCCCCATAACTACAATTAATTTTATAGTAAACACCAATAAGTCATGTTTTAAGTTATTAGAAGGAAGAAGCACATATAGTTATCAGCATAGATCCATACAGTGGAAGAGAAAAGGCCATGATGTCCTCCAATGATGCATAATTATTGCATGATTTCCTACACTGCCAATTTACATAGTTCAAACATATTCTGTCTAGGTTATTAATTAAATAATCTAGGTTATTGATTTATTTTTCTCTTGACATAAAAGTGATACAAGGCTGTGGACATTTAAAGTGCTTCGTGAAACTAAGATGAAGGTTTAATGCGACCTGACCAACATGATTTAAAATATTGGCTTCTAATGCTGTTAACTAATGCAGTGTTGCTTTAGATTACTTTTAAGTATTGTCAAGTTAAATGGACATCTACACTAAATGCATTGCAGTTTTACCATGTGAAGCTAGCTCCTTCATTTACATATTTCATGTGCATATGATCTTTCTCAGGCTATGTGTGAAATACTGAAGTGGCCTTGACCTTTTCCTGACCTCTGTGCCCTTTTCTCCACCACAGCTTGGTACAGGCAGCTGATCGGGAATGCAGGACCTTTCTACTGAAAGGTCTTGGATGTAACAGGAATCTAGCCCATGGCCTTTTCCTCTGTGAGAGAGTGGGGACTATTATTAGACAAACTATCATATGGGAATGTTAAAAGGCTTGTGGTCAGACTTACAGTACACTACATGTCTGAGGGTGCTGGTTGAGCAGCCAGTGTGCAGACAGTTAGTAAGGTTTTGGTGTTATATAAACTTTTAGAGACTTAAATATGCAAAGATTTTGAGTGCTATTCTGTACGCATAGTGAGTACACATTGAGTGTAAACTTGCAGGTAAGACTCACTTTCCAAGTGCTTTACAATGCCACGCAGGCTGTTGCCATGGGCTGCGATGAGAACATTCTTGCCAGCTTTGATTTCAGGGACGATGACGTCATTCCAGAAGGGCAGAGCGCGTGCAATGGTGTCCTTCAGACTCTCACAGGTGGGGAGTTCACCTTCCTTCAGACCTTTATAGCGCCTTGACTGGAGAAACAGTCATATTTACGCGATAGTTATGATGGTAATTATTACATAATTGTTCCACATCTGGAGCTAACCACAACAGGTGCATCTTGATTATGTTTAATATTTCCAGAAAATATGGTTTATCTAAAAAAAGGTGTTGAAAGCAACTGCCCAAATATTACTGATAAACCTAACAAAGGACAACATCTGTAATAATGAATGTAGCTGAATGTCATGTAAACAGCGGCTGTTGTAGCATAATGAGTAACACCGCTGAATTCAACATAGCAGATTTGGGTTTGAATTTAAGTTTGGGGCAGGAACGCAACACAGTACCAATTACAATACGTGGGCAAGACTCCTAATGCTACACTTGTCTACCTGCCCAGCATGGTTAAAACTGGATGACTTAAATATAATATGAATTAACTAAGTAATTCTCAAGTATTCTACTCTTGAGAGCTACACCTCTTAACTGAGGAAGTGTATTTTTCCTACCTCACTGATGATTTTGTGGTAGGGATGGTCCTTGTCCATGGGTGGAGGAGGGATGTCAAAGGAGCGCCTCCAGATTTTCACCTGCTCCTCGCCATGCTTTTCTGCAGTCTCGGCTTTGTTCAGACCAGTCAGTCCGCCGTAGTGCCGCTCATTCAGGCGCCAGCTACGCACCACGGGCAGCCACATCTGGTCAGTGCCCTCCATGATGGTCCACAGGGTCTTGATGGCACGCTTCAGCACAGAGGTGTAGCAGATGTCAAACTTAATGCCTGCATCCTTGATCGCTTGGGCACCACGCTTGGCCTCCTCCATGCCCTTCTCACTGAGGTCGGCATCAAACCAGCCACAGAAACGGTTCTCCTGGTTCCAGGAGCTTTCACCATGACGCACAATGACCAAACGATAAACTGCAGTCATGTTTAGAGTGGTTCTGCTACTGAAGTACCTTGACCAAACCCTCGAGGCACAGCCCTCCTTGCTGTTGTGCACTCACACTGTGACAGACAGAGAGCTCTGAATCTTCATGCTCTTTTTATAGCATGGTGGAACATGCATGCTAGAGACCACCTGCTCTACACCAATCAAAAAGCTCATTTCAGAATGAATAGCAAGGCCCAGCCTGTTAGATTATGCCTGAAGGTGGGCTGAATGTCTGCTGGCCGTAAGGGCACAGGTCATCCATAGATTCAAAATAGCAACATGACTTTTAAACTGGTAGTCATGAGTTGTAGAACTCAAACAGTTTTATTGGTGCATTCTCAGACATTTAAAGCAAGCTTAGAAGTACATCTACAGAGAACATACTAATGCACTTTTTGTGCATTAGTATATTTCATATTTTTTAACATATTTCATATTTTTTCCTAATATCTTACCCACAAAAATAAATAAACATTTGGCACTAAAAGGAACAATCCCTGCAGATGTGTTAAATTATATTGACTTCATCAATTAACATAAGATAAAAGTAATTTGACCAGCAGTCCATTAAGACATTTGCATATGAATGCATGTGTGTTCCTCCAGCAGCTGTGGGGTGGATGCATTATGTTCAAGCCAATAATTGGAACCCGTTCTCCTCCTGTGCTAGGCACTGCGAATGGCATGAGTCATCAAATATAGAGGTCAGCAGAATTCCACTGAGGGTGAGATACTACCTCTCGGTGGTGTACTGTACTCAGCAAAGCCACAGTTTCCGGCCCAGTTTCGCCTTATTCTGAGGAGCTGTCAGAATGTCCTCCTGGAATAGACCTTCTTATAATGCGGAGAGTTTGGGAAAAGTTATTGGCAATAAACCCAGAGATAAAAAGCCTCAAGAAAAACATGCCATGTTGAGTTTCTCATTCAATTATAATTTAATGGTGATTCGGAGAGCTAAATAAATACTAAGTTTTCTGGATTTATTTCCTAGAAGTGAGGCTTTGAAGCAAATTGCTTGTAAATATGAAAGGTTCCCTGGATTATTCCACTGTGGAGATTATGTGTTAATTTGTAAAAAAAATGTAAGGATACTACTAGATGTGTTTATAGATATTTGGCTTCTTGCTGATGAGAAAACTACTCCATATGATGTGAATATAAGCACTATCATAGATTTCACAAGCCTAATTAGACTCAGCTTGGCCCTGATCATAACTGGAGCAGTCAGTGACACACTGCATTACACACATCACAAACCAAGCCCCTGTAATATTCATGAAATAAGCTATATTTAAGCTTGCATTTATCATATCTGCTTTAAATGAAATGCAAATACAGTAAAGTTAGGTGCTTCAGGGTTTAAATTAAACACATTTTTAACCTTGTTTCAGCCATTTCACTTTCTCATTCCTCTCTTATAGACACAAGTCTATACAGATTTTCTAAGATGTCTCATTGCATATTAAATGCACTACAAACAATGGCCTGCAGAGGCAGTGTTGTAACGTCATGAGCATAGAACAGTACTATGTCTGCATTAGAGCCACATCTGCATAAGTCCACATTATGTACAACCTTCAGGCTGTATTTTAACCACAGTTTAAACATTTTGTATTATAAAGGGAATGATCACAAATATAATTTGACAGATTTGGTAAAAGGAATAAAGCCTAATTGTCTGATATGATTAATACAACAAAGCAATATGTTTCTCCTTCTATATATTCTTTCGTCAAATGTACTTTCTGGCATTTTTGTTTCATGGTAACTTTGCTTTTTATGTACCTATCCTTCTGTCTCCCTCCTTCTCCCTCTCTGTTTCCTTGCTCTCATTCTCTCCTCCCCTCTCACAGCCCCTCCCCTCGCTCTCTCTCTCTCTCGCTCTCTCTCGCTCTCGCTCTCTCTGTGCTATTGATCCTGCATAGTCAGAGTTTGGAAAATCACTTGCGTCAGACCTTCCCTTCCTCGCTATATAAGCTGGAGAGACTGCAGCAAGAGCAGCAGATCAGTTTTTTGTAAGCTGACTGCAGGACGAAGCAAGGGAGGCAGCATCCCGTCCTTGGAGCCATGAGTAGCGCCGGTTACGACCCCTACTTCTCCTCCTCCTACAAGCGGTGGTATGTGGAGAGCAGCCCTCGGGCACCGGCTCGGAGCCGCTCCCGTACCGTCTACTCCAGCCACACTTCCCCTCTCTCCTCGGCCAGACTGCACTATGCCTCCCCTGGCCGAACCACCTCTGCCTCAATGCTGCTGAGCAGCCCGGCCCACTCTGTGGAGCTGGATCTGTGCCAGGCAGCCCAAGTCAGCTCCGAGTTCAGGGCAGTGCGCACCCAGGAGAAGGCCCAGCTGCAGGAGCTCAATGACCGCTTTGCAGGCTTTATCGAGCGAGTCCATGAGCTGGAGCAGCAGAACCGTGCCTTGGAGGCTGAGCTGATGCTCCTCCGTCAAAGGCATGGAGAGCCATCACGTCTCAGGGCCCTGTACGAGCAGGAGGCCCGAAGCCTAAGGGCTGCAGTGGATGAAGCACGCCTGGAGAAACAGGCCGCACTCAGCCAGAGGGATCACATGGATGAAACCCTGAGGGCCCTCCAGGGTCACTATGAGAAGGAGGTCCTGGCCCGTGAAGATGCAGAGAACAAGCTTCTGGAGGCCCGGAAGGAGGCGGATGACGGTGCCCTGGCCCAGGTAGAGCTGGAGAAGAGGGTCAGCACCCTTTTGGATGAGCTAACCTTCCTCAAGAAGGTCCATGAAGGTGAGATCTCAGAGCTGCAGGCGCAGGTCCAGTACGGGGCGCAGATTGCCGTGGAGACTGAGACGACCAAGCCTGACCTGTCCAGCGCCTTGAAGGACATCCGTTCTCAGTATGAGAGGCTGGCAGCCCGAAACATGCAGGCCGCTGAAGACTGGTTCCGGGGAAAAGTGGGGCATCTGACAGAGACCGTGGCCCACCATACCGAAGCAGTGAAGAGCTCCAAGGATGAAGCAGGCGAGTACCGACGCCAACTGCAGGCCTGTGTCCTAGAAATTGATGCCTGCAAAAGCCTCAACGACTCTTTGGAGAAGCAGCTGAGAGACATGGAAGACAAGCAGAGTGCAGAGATTGCGGCCATGCAGGTCAGTCTTACTACTATACTCTAGGAAATGGGGGTTCACAGCATGATGTATAATAGATCAATAAAGCTTGAAAAGATTGCACTTAGAGTACTTCAGTAGAAGCCTAGTATTCTGAGACTTGGGAGGGCTTTTTAAAATATGATGCAATGCCATTGCAATGCTAATTATCTTCCTTTAATGTTTCCATAATGCTCTACAGGACACAATCAGTGAACTAGAAAATGAACTAAGAGCTACTAAAGGTGAGATGGCCAGGTATCTTAAAGAGTACCAGGATCTCCTCAATGTCAAGATGGCCCTCGATATTGAAATTGCTGCTTACAGGTAGGAACCTCATGAAGTGGGAATCTGACCTTGTTGCAGATGTTTATTTGCTTTAGTTCTTTGTGTTCTGTTTATAGGCAGATATTCTGGTGACACTGTATTGCCATGGTAGCCAGGAGTTGGAAATTGAAGGCACATACATAATGGTATATACAAAGGTGAATGCCATTTTGAATATAAGCCACACCATGCTGTTTTGTTTTTAACAGGAAACTCTTAGAGGGTGAGGAGTCTCGCTTCAGTGTGGGTGTGGCAGGAGGTTTGGCCAGCGCTTACTCGATGGGCCCTGCCTACACACGGCCCATGTACTCTGTACAATCCACTCTGAGCTCTGCTGCCCCCTACCTGCTCAGCTCTCGCCTAATCAGCTCCACCCTCTCCGCTGAGCCAACAGGAGACGAAAAGGAGGAGGAGGCAGAAGAGGAAGAGGAAAAGGCAGAGGAGGAGGAGGAAGAGGAGGAAAAAGTAGAAGAAGAAGAAAAGGAGGAGGAGGAAAAGGAGGAAGAGGAGGAAGGAAAGGAGGAAGCAGAAGAGAAAGAAGAAGAAGCAGAAGGTACGTTCTTGTTCATTTTGTTAACTTTTTCATTGTCACTTGTGAAAATGGCCTCTACACAACTGATGGCATTCAGATAGCTGTTGATTAATACATTGTATGTTGCAGAGGGTGAAGAAGAGGCTACAGCTGAGGCTGCAGAGGAGGAGGAAGAAAAGGAAGAAAAGGAAGGAGGTGAGGAGGAAGAGGAGGCTAAAGAGGGCGAAGAGGAAGAGGAAGCTAAAAAGGGTGAGGAGGAAGCAGAGGCTGAGAAAGAAGAAGCAGCTGAGGAGGAAGGAGAAGAGGAGGGTGCTGAGGAGGAAGGAGAGGGGGAAGAGGGAGAGAAGGATGAAGAGAAAGGAGATGATAAGGAGGAGACTGAGACAGATTCAGGAAAAGAGAAGGATGATGCTGAGGCAGAAGCAAAACCAGAGAAAGATGACACAGAAGCAGCCAAAGAGAAGCAGGAGGCTGAGCCTGAGGCAGCTAAAGAGAAGGGTAAAGCAGAACCTGAGCCAGTTAAAGAGAAAGCTGAGACAAAACCAGAACCTGTTAAAGACAAAGCCAAAGAGGAGCCAGAGAAAACCAAACCCAAAGAGAAGGCTGAGCCCGAAAAGCCAAAGTCAAAAGACGAAGGAGATAAAGCCAAGGGTGAGGCGAAGGAAAGTGCCAAACAAGAGCCAGAAAAGAAGAAAGAGGAAGAAAAGCCCAAAGCAAAGAAATAAAGACTTTGATTTAGGGCAGAATAGAAAACTTAACGTGCACTTATTTACTCTCTGTACTCTGATGAGGGCGCTTAGTCTAAACTGCAATCATGCAATAATGATGTCTGAGAATAGAATCAGCTATAACTGCTCGATAAACAGAATGTGATTTATGCATTATATGTATGGGTGAAAGAATGTTGTCATTTGAATGTAATCAGATGTTATTTTCTTCTCATTCACTCTGAATAAATGTGAAACTTGGCTGAAAATGCAATAATGAAAATCAAAAAAGACTCCCTGGTTATTTTACCTTTTGCTTTTATACCCTGACTGACCAATATATGGCACATCATATTAAAGCATAGTAAAGAACAACTTCAGATATGATGCATGACTTTAGCAAATGCTTAATATAATCTCGGACCTTTAGTTTTTGTGTATTTGAATCAGAATCACTACTGCAGCAAGTATATCACACTTAAGTAAATATACAGCTCACAAAACAATCACAGTAAATAGTTGCATTATTAAAGAATGTCAAATAATGATAGTTTCAAAAAATATCATTTTCATCATTTGAATTACATGAACATTGCTGCCATTGCGCAAATGTGAAATCTGCACCTAAATATGTAACTAATTCACAGGCATTGTTTAAGTAAAAGACAGAACACTTTAACAATCACAAGAAATGTAATTCTGCAACCGGACAAAGGACTACACAGTGAGCAAATAAAACCACACCTGAAATTGCAGCATGCTGTATATTTTTAAAGGCTGCGGCAGATCAAAGCTCAGTCCCGTCTGAGTAGATTTAACAGAAAATACATATCTTCAAAAATAAAATTACCTCCATAAACGTGCCCAGATTTTGTGGCAGTCATCAACTCTGAAAATGTCTAATTACCACGATGATCTATAAAGTCTACTCTGCAATTTCTGTGGGAGAAAGGGCTGTTAATAAAGACATGCTTGACCCTAGAGAAAAACTAGATGTGTCAGCTGCAGAAATTGATATGTCAGTTATCTTCTGAAATGAGACCAAGACGTGATACTATCTGACACACTGACATATTAGACTGTCTCATCTTCTGCCTAGGAATCAATATTAGAGAATTGCTTTAAAGGGCCTGTATCATGAATAACCAAAATATAATTGTATATATGTAATGATTTTTTTTGTTATTCATGATACAGGCCCTTTAAAGCATTTCTCTAATATTGATGTAATATATAGATAAAGAATGTCAAATTATATAATTTAATCTTTGGTTCATAGACCACATTTACACATTATATCATTTTTCACTTTACAAAGACTTTTTCACTGTTCTTTGGATTAGGCGAAGTTTTTGGCAGCCTATCAGAATATAGCTCATTTACATAAAACAGCCTTAAACATGGAGCATCAAAATGAGCTTGCTGAATCTGAAAGATATCAAGGTACTTTGGAAGAACTTATATCAAAAATAAAATATAAAGAGGAGGTCAGGAGGAAAAAGTATCCATAGTTTATTTATGGAATAATAATTATTTAGAATAATGTGGAATAATGATAATCAATAAACTGCATTTTATATTCTTTGTCTTTACACTGGTAAACTTTTCACAGAGAGGGATGACAAGTGAGTGTCACGGCAGGACAGTAGAGAATGCATATTGCAGATATTCTTCTTTGTGTCATAATCCATAAATTTGAATCTAGGAAAATTAAGAAAATCTATGATAAGATCTTCATGACTCAGCTATGTAACATATCTCCTACATGGAATAGGATATTTAATGTACTTGTTTCAAATGTGTCCATCCATCCATCCATTATCTGTAAGCGCTTATCCAGTTCAGGGTCACGGTGGGTCCAGAACCTACATGGAATCACTGGGCGCAAGGCAGCAATACACCCTGGAGGGGGCGCCAGTCCTTCACAGGGCAACACAGACACACACACACCTACGGACACTTGAGTCGCCAATCCACCTACCAAAGTGTGTTTTTGGACTGTGGGAGGAAACCGGAGCACCCGGAGGAAACCCATGCGGGCACAGGGAGAACACCAACTCCTCACAGACAGTCACCCGGAGTGGGAATGAAACCCACAACCTCCAGGCCCCTGGAGCTGTGTGACTGCGACACTACCTGCTGCACCACCGTGATGCCCCTCCATGAATCCAATACTATTAAAATACAGCATATGACCTCAGTTCAGCTGGGCCCACCTAATTATTTGTTGGTAGACTGATTTATGCTAAGTGTGGTCTTATAATGCTTCAGTTTCAACAGAGCAGGCCTCAAAATGTACATTTTATTGCAAGAACTCACATAAAACAGTCAATAGATGGATGGTGGTGCAGCAGGTAGTGTCGCAGTCACACAGCTTCAGGGACCTAGAGGTTATGGGTTTGAGTCCCGCTCCGTGTGACTCAAAGTCTGTGAGGAGTTTGGTGTGTTCTCCCTGTGTCCGCATGAGTTTCCTCCAGGTGCTCCGGCTCCACAGTCCAAAAACACACGTTTGTAAGTGGATTGGTGGCTTAAAAGTGTTCGTAGGTGTGAGTGTGTGAGTGAATGTGTGAGTGTGTGTGTTGTCCTGTGATGGACTGGCGCCCCCTCCAGGGTGTATTCCTACCTTGCGCCCAATGATTCCAGGACGGCTCTGGACCCTCTGCGACCCTGAACTGGATAAGTGGTTACAGATAATGAATGATTGGATAAATGAACCAGACGTGCAGCAATTTTTGTTTTGTCTGAAGGGTATTAGCATGCTTGCTAGCTCTGTCAGCATAGACTTGTGTTTTATACAAGCCAAGTAGATAATTAACTAGTTTGTGCTCAGCTGTAACAGCCTTCTTGATGAAATTACTGACGGACAAATATTTAATTAATTTTTAATTATAAAAAGCGAGACCTGATAAGCTGTTATGGTTTGAATTTGGTTCAAATGTTGCTTACGTATGAAGCTGCTTAAGGGAGGAATGAGCAAGGTGCATATGGTGTTGAGACACATTCTATATCTTCACTCTTTATAGTAAAATACTCAGTAACTGTAATACAGAGAATTCTATATCAGGAAGACTTGTTCCTAAAGATTAAATGTAAATCATTTACAGAAATGGAACTTTACATTTACTTATACATTTATAATGTGTACATTCTAATACATTTATTAATAGATGTTTGTCTGCGGACAGTCATTCATATTGATTCAGAATATCTCTGTGGTCTCCAAATGGATGTATCACAAGTAACTTCACTGTGTCAGACTTTAAAGTCATGAAAACTTGACCTGACCATATATTATTTTTGACTAATATAGCTTTATTGTTTATATATAGACTTTGTTATATGAAAAGCATATCGTTCCAAAGATTTTATTGTAGGAAAAAAATAGTTTCTATCTCTGATGCCCTGATGCAACATTGTTTGGGATTTAATATATAACTGTGCAAAGGAATATGAAAGAGACCTTTTGTTTTACATTCTTAACATCTGTCTTATTTTAGCTCCTGTGAAAGCTGAATATAATGGGATCTCGTATGCAAATTCGGCATGTGATGTATGTTAGTGTAAGTAAATGCTTTTAGATTTGTAAAATAATCCATTATAATTCATTTACCCAAAATGAATTATTAATTGAACTGAATCAATGAAATCTCTCTCTCTCTCTTGCTTTCTGTCTGGATAAAATGTATATATTTTATTAATGAATTTACATTGGGTGAAATGACAAATGCTACCCTAGGGTTGGAGAAAATAGAGAGAATTTTACTTGGAAAAATGTAGTCAAAATACAGTGATAGTGTAAAAATACTATCATTTAAATATATTTAAAGTAAAAGTTGTGTGAGATGTGGCAATTAGTGATAAGGTTTTATGTTTATATTCATTTGTTTAGATGTTTCTAAAAATGTGAAGAAAATTTCCTAGTCTTAGAAATTTTCAGTAAATTCTTTTAAAGTTGGAATAGAAATATAAAGAATAAAAGTAAGTATTTCTTCTTAAATTATATCTAAATGTCAATAAAACTTAAGAAATATACAAAATGTGTACTCAAGTATTGTCCACCCCATCATTAACTTACATCCAATAAGACTAATAAATAAATATCCAATAAACTATTATTTTATCGTACAGTTTACAAGACTCTAAGCACGTCTGATCAGTTTACAATAACCCTCATGTAAATAAGGAACAGAGAACACACGAGTCTGGCATTTTTTATTATGATGTTTATTGAGCAAATGCTGAAATTCATTGTGATGAATAAAGACATGGGATTGCAAACAGTAGCACCTCATTAATGTTAAGAAGATAAATTCAAGTCCGTCCTACGCATACAAGAATGTATGTGTGCGCATAATCAGGATTATTTTCATTTGCACTCATTAGGTAAACATAATCAACGACGGTAAAAAGCATGTTTAAGGCTAGGAGTTTCTTAGTTGCTTTATGTACTGTATGTATATGGTTCATGGGCTTACTGTATCATTGTCATCCTTTGTATGGAACTGAATTTTATTGTAGGTTTTGTTTGGCTCAGTTTGTATCCTCGCATTTTGCATTTGTAAGGCTACTTCGTCGACTTCTCTATTGCCCGACATACATTGTCTTCAAAAGAAGTATTAGTTAGACTTGACATACATTTACTCCACTCTCTCAGCATCCATTCGTAAGCTGTGCAAATCTCTAGATAACTTTCATACATACAGATTGTTTTTCTACCCCACGGAGTGGGGAGCGTGCTCCCCCCTGAGCTGACATGCAGACGCCCCATTACCGGTGCCCACCCCACCTCAGCTATTGCAGACTGAAAGAAAGAGATCAAAGCCCCCTATACCCCCACCCGCATCTGCAGCAAAACCAATTTAAAGCTGTCACTCAACATGCATTTTGTATTTTAGCTTGCCGCATCTTATGGCTTCTTTCTATGCTTTTTTTGTTTGTTAAATCTTGACAGTGGTTAACGTAATTAAGTACATCATTATCTAGCTTTATGTATTCTCTGTAATGTTAGTTTCTGATTGAATTGCTAGTTTCCTCCTCGGCTCCTCCTCTCTTGAATAATGGTTAAGCGCTTCTTTACTCCGTCTCTGTGACCTGCTTAACGGACTGGGTGGACACCTTCTCCACCTTCTTGGTAGACACCAGCTTCTCCTGGACCAGCTCATCTACGTCCTTGACCGTCTCGGTGACTGTTATGGACTTGGTCACATGTTTGGCTCCATCCTCTCCAGTGGTGATGGTCTCCACTGTTTTGGTGATGACCACCTTCTGGCTACTTTCGTCTTTGGTGGGGCTTTCGTCCACTCCATTGGAGATCACCTCTTTCTTGTCATCTTCTTTCTTATCAGCTTCCTTTTTGCCCTTGTCAGATTTTCCTGTGTCTTCTTTCTTATCCGTCTTCTTGTCGTCAGACTCTGGCTCTGTTTCACTCTTTTTGCTAGGCTTTTCGGTCTGTTCGACCTTTGTTTCCTCTGCCTTTGCAGGTTCTTTCTTCTGAGGCTCTGCCTTGGGGGCTTCCTTCTTTGGACTTTCACTCTTTGGTGACTCACTCTTGGGTGATTCAGCTTTTGGAGCTTCTTTCTTTGTTTCCTCTTCCTTCTGAGGCTCTGACTTGGGCACCTCTTTTGGGCTCTCACTCTTTGGAGATGAAGCTTTAGGAGATTCACTCTTTGGAGATGATTTTGGGGACTCTGCTTTTGGGGATTCTGCCTTTGGGGATTCTGCCTTTGGAGACTCTGCCTTGGGAGACTCTGCCTTGGGAGACTCTGCCTTTGGAGATTCTGCCTTGGGGGATTCTGCCTTTGGAGACTCTGCCTTGGGGGATTCTGCCTTTGGAGACTCTGCCTTGGGGGATTCTGCCTTTGGAGACTCTGCCTTTGGAGACTCTGCCTTGGGGGATTCTGCTTTTGGAGACTCTGCCTTTGGAGACTCTGGCTTGGTTGCAGTGGCTTTGTCCTTGTCAGACTTGACCTCTTCTTTGTCATCTTTTCCTTTCTTGTCCTCTTTTTCAACCTCATCCTTGACTTTCTTACCCTCATCCTTCTCTGCTTCTGTGGTGGCATCCTCTTTTTCTTCTGCCTCTTCTTCTACTTCTTCCTTTTCTCCAGCACTTTCTTCATCTCCAGCATTTTCCTTTTCAGGTGAAGCCTTTGATTCAGGTGCCTTGGCACTCAAGACCTTTTCCTCTTCTTCCACTTCCTGCTCTCCTTCTGCTTCCTCACCTTCTTCAGCGTCTTCCCCCTTCTCTCCCTCCTCTTCATCTCCCTCATCTTCTCCTTTTTCTTCATCCTTTCCTTCCTCCTCTTCTGCTTCTTCTTCTCCTTCTTCTTCACCTCCTTCCTCTTTGTCTTCCTCAGCCTCTTCAGCAGGAGCACTGGCGCTCACTTTAGCTTGAGTTGAAGAAACCACTTCTTCTTCTTCTTCTCCTCCCTCACCCTCTTCTGCCTCTTCCTCTTCTTTAGCTTCCTCCTCTTCACCCTCTCCTTCTCCTTCAGCTTCACCCTCGTCTTCACCCTCGCCTTCATTCTGTTCAGCAGCTATCTCCTTTGCCATCTCTGCCAAGGCCTCATCCAGCTCTGATTTCTCATCCTCCACTCTGGTCTCCTCGATGATCTCCTCCACAAACTTGTGCTGGACCCTCAGTTTGGGGGGTTCAGATTTGACCTTGGGGCCTTTGGTGACTGTTTGGCGGTAGGGGAAAGTGCTGAAGTGGGTCTCTTCTCCTTCAAGGAGTTTTCTACAAGAGGAGATTAGGGATCAATTATTGTTAGTATAAAAGTAAGGGGCACAAGACAAAATTAAAGCAAATGCCTCAATAGTAAACTAGTTAATTTCCAGTTCCACAGTAAGTGGTAAAGCAAATACCACAGTGCAATTTGAGTATCCTGAAAAGCGCTATACAAATATAAAATATTATTATTATTATTATTATTATTATTACATTCTAGCACCTAAGGCTACTGCAACATTTAAGGTGGAATTGGGAATTCTTGAGATGACAAATAAGAAGTTGAATTCAGCATCATGTTACAGAACATATGATATATATTTGATTATTAAACAATTCTTAAGTTTTACTATGCCTTAAATTTAAGTAAAGGCCAGCAGCAAGACTCTGATATCACTGCAGACTGGCAGAGTCTGGTAATACTTCTTGTTTATTTGTATTCTGTTGACGTATAATGCTCCAAATGGTTTTTCACATTTTGTGTATAAGGAACTCAGTTCCAAGGAGGTGACACTAAAAAACAAGGCTAGGGTAAAAATCATAAATGTAATTGGGCCTTGATCATTAGTAATGACTCGGTCATTTAAACATAAAGTCACTTAAAATCTCTCATCTTTAAAATGTAATATTAAAGCAACACTAGGTAGCATTTGTTCCTTAAAGTTACAGCTTCAAAATCATTGTGATGCTTCTCTGGCCTGTAATAGGGAGAATAGAGCCTCTGTTATTGCTACTCTGGGCTTAGCACTGCAGAAACTGCACTATGTACCTTTAGGAGAAAGGCTGGAAACCTCCTCCCCTCACTCAACCTCAGGGTAGGTTTTGGATAGTGTGGTAAAAGTGAATTACACTTTTCAACAGTAGGGGGAGTTCAGGAGCAAAAATACTAAATAATACCTAGTGCTGCTTTAAAGTAAAAGGAAAAATTGAAGTCAGAGTAAAAAATATTTGATTCCAAGCAAATCTGAATCCTTATTATTGGTCGATGAGTCGTAAATGTTTTGTAATTTCTGTAAAAAGCACATTTTGAAGATTATATCAAAAATGGAAAATGACAAAAAAGAAGATGCGAGCTTTGTTCTGACGGTGATGATACTCTCAGTGTCCACTAGGACCCATTGTGCACCATGTGTCATTTAAATGACCTCCTATGACTAAGCACTTTGTATTTATTTACCTGTATGCTGCAATCTCTATGTCCAATGCCATTTTGACATTCAGGAGGTCCTGGTATTC
The DNA here is from genome assembly GCF_029633855.1 of Hoplias malabaricus. NCBI lineage: Eukaryota > Metazoa > Chordata > Actinopteri > Characiformes > Erythrinidae > Hoplias > Hoplias malabaricus. The sequence continues at coordinate 12,027,332 of NC_089814.1, forward strand.
GCGTAGGTGTCGTGCCATCTCCCATTTCGTGCTCTTCAGCTCGTTATCCAACTGGTGAATTGTTTCCTAGAGATTCCAACAGAACATTGTCTCATATTAGTGAGCAAGGAGAAAAGGGTGGGGGCGGGGGGTTGGAGGGGATGCAGAGATATAACAATGATGTCATCCAGAACAAGAACAATGGCAGGAAATTATTCTTTACAATGTAGATACCCTTCTTGGGTCCCATTTGTAATGGTCAAGGGCACAGCTTTATCCATCTCTCTGCAGTGTATGCATTTGTCCATTGACATGCTCTCACTCCCTTCACATGATGGTATCCCCAGTTATGACGCAGTAAGCGGCTCAAAAGCAGATTACAGTACAGCACTGACTGCATACATTCCAGTAACATCTGGGGAACTGAGGGATCTTTGAGGAGACTGCTGAAAAAAGAAAGAACTGCAGAGAGATGGGTAGACTGCATAAACTGATCCAGCACCTCTCAGCTCTCTGCAACACGACACTACTGCACTGCACCGTGTTCATCTCTGCAGAAAACTCAGCTCACTACCCCACAGCCAGCACTGCAGTGCTTTACTGCCACCCACCCCAACTCATCAGGATTACTAATGCCTTCAGTTAAGAAAAAAAAGACTATTAGGCGATCAGCTAATCTCAGATTCGTTTACAATGCTTAGTCAGATTTTGCAATGATAAGCACATCAGGAGAATGAAGGAAGAAACATGAGTCAGCAGTTTTTCCATGCAGCTCAGGGTATTGTCAGTATTATACCATTACTTCTACAATTATGCCATGGAAAATCTATAGCATTCTTTTACTGATTCTATAGTAAACTGTCATATTTATATAAAAAAATAATAAACAGCTAAAACACTACAGCAGTAAATAAACATTAAAACACACATATTTACTTTAAATATTCATTAAAAATGTAACAAGGAGTAAACTATTATTACATATCCTATAATTTAATTTATAATAGTTGAATATTAATTATGACAATTTAAATAATCTTTTTGAATTCATATATATTTATGTATTTTTCTTTTTTTTCATAGCAGAGTAGTTGATAATAACTGGGCAGATGTTTTCAGTTTATTCTTTTTTTTTTTTTACATAAAATGTAGTTAGTAAATAGTTAAACAAAATAAAAAGACAGTTGCGTGTATCGTTAGGTTATAGCTGTGGTTATAGTTAAAGCTATATGTTTGACTATAGTTACCATTATGTTAAAGTTAAAGTTACTCTTATTGTGGTGGTTATGCTACAAATACTGTATTGAATCAGTTGTTATGCTTAGAGTTATAGTTAAAGTAGGTTTAGATGAAGGTGCTTATAGTTTGTTTATAGCTATAGATACAGCTATTTCAAGTAGTTATATTCAGTTATAACTATGTTATAAATATAGTTGGTAGATTGGTACTGTAAATGCACAGGGCTCTATTTTGACTTGCAAAGTGTGTGATACAGTGAAAGTAATAAACTCGTACATCTGGATGAGGTATATTAATATTTTGAGAAAAGCTGGTGAAGTCTGACCTCTATTTGCATGCAGCAGTGTTAATAATCACTGATAGCTAGTTATGGCTGATATTAAAGGTTAGCTGTAGTTACAGATACACAGGTTAATAGTAGTTACAGTTGAAAGGCGGTGTGAAATAGACCTACATCAAAATGTTATTGTTTGTTTGTTTTGTTTTCTTTTGTTTACCTGAAGGCTGGAGAGGTCTGCACCGTGCCTCTCTTCTGCGTCGCTCAGTTGTCTCTGGAGAGACTCTCTCGTGCCCCTGGCCGCCTCGAGCTCCGCGCTCTTGGCCTGCAGCTGGCGGCGGTATTCTGAGATCTGGTCGCGTGCGCTGCGAATGGCGTCCTTGTTGTTTTCGGCGGCCTCCGAGAGCGCGGCGCAGCGGCTCGAGAACCAGCGCTCCACCTGCTGCACGCTGCGCGCGGACTGACCCTCCAGTTGGGCGCGGATCTCGCGCAGCGCATCTGTAAGATCGGCGCGCCGTTGTTCGCGCGTATCCTCCTGCTCCTGCTGCACCTGCTGTTGCACGTGCTGCACCTGTGCGAGCAGTTCGCCCACCTGAGGACAACAGAGAGTGAGAGAGAGAGAGAGAGAGAGAGAGAGAGAGAGAGAGAGAGAGAGAGAATTGAACGAGTGAACAGTTGAAAGGGCGCCAGATCAAATCAAATCAGTTGGAAGTGGCTTGTACGATAGCTGTGTTTTTGTGTGTGTGTGTCCTGACAAAGTGTGTACACCTTAAGGGTGTGTTCGCTTATTTTCACTGAGGATATAAGGATAAAAAGTAGACTAGCGTTGTCCGCACTTGTGAAGACCACTGTAGCTACATCGTGTCAGTTCATGCGTCATAGCCGCGTTAATCCTGACTAAAGGAACACCCTGCACGGTCACAGTGGACTGTAATCAAGTTGTAGACATAAACCCTACATGATGAGCCCAAACTTCCCACTCTGTAAGTAAAGTGAGACAGGAGTTAACTTTCCGTTCAGAAAAGAGCAGTGTCACCGGTACCCAAACTTCTGCAAGCCACTTCATACATTTCAGGATGCCTTTACGTACGGAACTGACCCCACTCCTCGCTCACCTCTTCCTCGTGGTTTGCGCGTGCGAAGGCGATCTCGTCTTGCAGCGCGCGCGCCCTCTCTTCCAACTCGCGGCGCGCGCGATCCGCGTCTCCGGCGTCTCGATTCAGGGCACGCGTGGCAGCCTCGGCCTCCCCGCGGGCACGCGCCTCCTCGTGCACGCGATCTCGCAGCCGCCGCGCGTCTTCGTCGGCGCGCTCCGCGTCCAGGCGGGCTTGGGCCGCATCACGGTGCGCGTGCTCAAGGGCGGCGCGCAGCTCCTGCAGTTCACGTGCGTACGGCTCGGCGAGCTGAGTGCGCGTGGCGTGCGTCTGCCGCAGCGCACGGATCTCGTCCTCGAGCTGGCGGTTCTGCTGTTCCAGAAAGTGAACCTTGTCGATGTAGACGGCGAAGCGGTCGTTCAGGCCCTGCAGCTGTTCCTTCTCGTTGGAGCGGGTGTAGTCCGATTCCACCGCGCCCTCGTTCATGCTCCGCTTATAGACGGCGGAGGACGAGATGGGGCTCGCCCAAGTCTGCGAGAGGAAACCGCTGCTACCGCTGCTGCTGCGGCTGTAGCTCGTCCTCGCATCCATCGTCCTCCGGAAAGGGCTCCCGAGAGCGTCTACGGAGAAACTCATCCGAGCAGATGAGGGGGAAAGGGGAATGGTTTAAATATATATGTATGTATGTGTGTATGTATGTATGCGTGTGTATATGTGCGTATGTGTGCAGTGTGGCTCTCAGCGCTCAGAAAGCTCTCGCCCAGGGTTTTTATACCGGAGGCTCAAGAAACGGAGGGAGGGCTTTTCTGACAGCACCATTGATCCGGCCACAGTGGGCGGGTCCCAACAGCCATCAGTGCACCATCAGTGGATCGAGCAGAACACGTGGCGGGGGGAGCCAAAATGTAAGTGGAGAATTTAAAAAAAAGTAAATAAATAAATAAAATGGGTTTATTGGGGTCATTATAAGGGTTTTTATGTGCTGTCAGACCAGTGTTTTATATGATGGATTTCAGCAGTAAGGTCAGACTAGTCAGTCCAGGAGGCTGCCATTTTCAGCACCATGGACAGTATCAACACGCTCCAGCTACAGCAGCAGTCTGTGAATAAAACCCTCAGCAACATAAAGCTGGTATCAATTTAGTACACATCATATAATCTCCACAAAAAAACAAAAAAGATGAACCAAAACGAGCAATTGCAACTACAGGCTTGCTCAATGACAGCTGTGGGCTAGAGGGGTAGCACTGGGCCCTAGAGGCCTGGCACTGCATTGTGATGATGAAGCAAAATCCTATACATTTGTGATGATCTGAAGTGCTTTTTGTGATCCAAAACGACACACACCACTTCCTCATCGCTAATTTTCTCACAGCTGAATGCATTTGAACCAACTAGAAATGTTGCTGGTGTAAATCTTCCACAGGATCGTAGAGACTGTTGTGGCAACAAGCACAGTTAATAGAGTCTCTGTAATAGGAAAGAACCATTTCAGATCAGTTATGCATTTAGTATAGGACTCTGTTCATGTTGTGGAGTTCAGAAGGTCACACCAGTCGGTAAAGAAGTCCGTTTCAGCTCCATAGAGAGCACCATCACTGGACAGGACACAGACACAACTCTGACTATCTAAACATGCAGTGAACTGTTGGTACTTTCAAAGGCAGAACACCTCAGTGGTGAGGCCCTTTTCAGAATGTACATACTAAAATGCTTCTACAAGGGTCCTTCTGAAAGGGCGGGGGCTCTAGAGTCATAAAAGAACCATGTGATTGCCTAAAGAGTTCTGTGCCTGGTTAAATGGTTTGTAACCTGTAAACAGCACTATAAAGAAAATGGTTTTCTACATTGTTCTGCCGTCACATAAAAACCACCTCAGTGTTTCTTCAAGCATTGTTCATTTTATCCGCTCCATCTGCCATATACTTAAGTGCACAACGAAACTATATTAATTCCACCTGTTGCTCTGCATACTTTGTATGCCCTCATTCACTCTTTCCTTCAGTGTCACTGCAGCGCTGCTGTGTTTGATCTATTAACACACCACCACCACTTCAGTGTCACTGCAGAGCTGAGGATGATCCATCACACCAAACATACCTGCTCTGTGGTGTGATGGATCATCCTCAGAGCTGCAGAGACACTGACGTGGTGGTGGTGGTGTGTTGTGCTGGCATGAGTGGATCAGACACAGCAGTGCTGCTGGAGATGTTAAGAACATCTGTGTCACTGATGCACTGAGAATAATCCGATGCACAATGTCCGGTGGGCAGCATCTTGTGTCCATTGATGAAGGACTAGAGGACAATCAACACAACAGATGAGCTGCAGAATTTGCCTCTGACTTTACATCTACGACACTGATCAGAAAGGTGCATGTGTCTAATACAGCGATCAGTACGTGGTCCATGAATCCTGACCATTGAGGAACAAGACTAACAAGTATACAGAGCAACAGATGGAAACCCACACTATGTAACTGTAGAACTACAAAGAGAACCTTTATAAGAAGTAGAACAGAGCATTGAGGTCTTTATTATTATTATTATTATTATTATTATTATTATTATTATTATTATTATTATGGCTGACTTGTGTATAGTACCAAATATCTATCTAGAACCCTTCCAAGAAGAACATCTGTGTGTAAATACTGTCAGAATTCTGTATACAGGTCTGTCTACATTACACTATTCAATACACTCTATAGTTTAAGGGTTCTTTACTTATTGCAATTTCAAATAATTCTGTTTCAACAATTAAACCTCTTTTGTGACTATATTTAGAACATTTTTTTGGCTCAGAGTGTATGACAGATTGCCAGAGTTAATAAATTAAAGAGCCTGACTTTGTGAACAACATCTAACTCCCACTAGCACCAAACACCAACTACAGCAGACAGTGTGAAATAAATCAATGCATAATGATATAAAGCATGACTGCACTTTCAAAAGACAAGCAGTTTAATGCGTACAACATTTAGCTCTCTTACGAGGACTAATTTCATCCAACATTATATATTTTCTTCAAGGGTGCAGTGGAATTTTCCAAAAGAATATGTAAGAGGCACTGGTCATAATCTTATTCTTCACTATGTGAAGTAACACACCAACTGCTGGTTTCGCTAGAACAGAACTGCTTATTGTTTCTATGTCATTAATGAAGTGAAAGGAGTTTGCCTTGTACAGAACTACACAAACGTCAGCGCCTACCCTTTGTTGATTTAATATCCATTCAAAACACACAAATTGTTTTATTTAAAACAAAGGCTGCATGTCTGTGGTGATTAGGCATACGATAACATTGAATAAATTGTTGTTAATTGCTAAACAGAAAAGGGGACTCTTCAAAACTACAAGAGCTGGTAATCCAATAAAAATGGACTTAAACATATAAAAAGCTTCAATCTTTCTACTGTTAGAAGATAAATCAGCAATAAGGGTCTGAAAGTGTGCTGATGTTTCAAAAAAGGAAACAGACAAAAAAGAACATTTTAAAGAAGGAACTCAAAACACGATGTTGTTTTTAGGGAAATAAAAGCCCACTTTAAGAATCCTTATATTTTGGGACACAGGAAATTAATTCATTTTCTGTAACTGCGTATACTCCGGACCTGTAATCATTGGGCACAAGGCAAAAACACATACTGAACAAGGCACCAGTCAATCACATGGCATCACACACTCACACATTCATAAAGTTATTGATTTGTGGAAGTAAACAGGCAGTGACCTGAGGCAAGGATTAAACCCAGGCGTGTCACTGTTGCACCACTGAGGGTCCGTGACTGAACTTTTGAAGTGCAAGAGACTTTAACAAAGGCAGAATGGACAGAGTGAATACAGTAAATATGATGTATTTTCTACTCAAATCCCAAATTAATACCTTGTTCTTAACTGCCATTCTCACTGATTATTAAATGACTAAGGGTTGATGGAGGTCTGTGATTTTAATACAGTATTATTATTAATAGAGTATGATGCCTGATGCTGGATTTTGGTGAAAGAGTGAAATAAAACCTCATTCTCCAGACCACACACGTACAACTCGTTTAAACAATATGGCATAAAAAATGGGTCTGGCTCTTTCCTCCAGGGCGGAATGTCCTTTGCCTCGTCTGTTATTGTATCAGCTTTAGTTAGTGTCTGTGTGCGCAGAGTTGGGGGACAGACAGGAGATTCATCCTGCTGAATAGTATTTAATTACCTTCCCCTGATAAAGACTCTGATCTTGGCTTCTTGAGCAGTCTGATGAACGACTCTTCAGACTGCAGGAGACCGTGCTGTGTTCTTCGCGTTTCAGAGCTCAAACACAGGCCCTGGCACTGTCATAAAGACCCTCTTATATGTTGAGGAAGAGAAGCTTTACTATAAGTGTTCATCCATTAGGCTTCATGACATGTGGTTGGTGTAGATGTCTGCTGACTTTAACATGAATACCAGGGTTCAGTTCCCTATCTTGGTAAGCACTGTCCCATCATGTTACACCAATAACTGTTCTTGGGTAAGACTCCTAACACTACAGAGGCCTTAGATGTCTACTAAATGTCAGAAATGTATTTGTAAATGTAAATTAGTCCTTCATGACAACTGAGATAAACATTTAAAGCAATATATCAACAACAAGTGTCAGTTGTTATAACACTTTCTAGGGTGAAGCTAACTTAAGAAACCTTTATGTCAACTGACTTTGTTTGGAATAAGCCATTATATGTGTTGGTGTAGGTTTATATCAGTTACCAGTGAAGACCTATGTAAGTGTTATGAAGCCGTATGAAAGGTCATCTACAGTAAAATGTTACCTGTAAATTAGATAACTGTCCATTTCCCCTATGTTTTGAGGCTTATAAGGTAATATACAGTAATATAAAGATTTGCAGTGTGATACTCTGGCTTGTCTCTCCACAGAAATCCAAGGTTAAGGAATGATAAACACAATCAATGTAACCTCAATGATCCCAAAACTTGCAGACAACATTGGCCTAAACTCTGGAAAATCCTCCATTCACACGAACGCACTGTATATACATGGATCAGCAATAACATCAAAATACCTCCTTATTTCTACATCTATTTTCCATTTAATTTGCTTTATTTAGTATTCATATAAGTGTACTCTGTAGCTCTACAGTTACACACCATGTAGTCTGTAGTCCATCAGTTTCACTTCATATTTGTTTCTCCTCTTTCAGGACCCCCACAGGACCACCACAGAGCCTATGTGATTGATCATTCTCAGGGCTGCAGTGACACCGACTGTCGTGGTGGTGGTGTGTTAGTGTGGACTGTGCTAATATGAGTGGATCTGATACAGCAGTGCTGTTGGAGTTCAGCTGATTGGTGTATATCCAAGGTTTGTGAACACCACTGGTGAATTTAGCTATTTTACATTGCACCCACTGCTGACACACGCATGCAGCTGCACTCACACACACAGACTGTATCTGTCTAGAAAAGCATTTCCGAACAACTGGGAGGGCTTGCTATAGACTAAGGAGGTTCAAAATGGCGTAAGCTAGAAAAGTAAAGACTGCAGCAAAAAGGGGTGGGGAGAAGCTGCCTATTAATATCATTGATACACATATAATATGCAATAAGATACTGTACAACAATTCAATAGCCACTTTTTAAAACCCTAAAAATCGTGTGCTTCTTTGTTCTTCGTAAGAAGAAATGTCCTTTTGACCTTTAGATATTGACATATTCTACATTTTCCCTTTAGTTCTCCTTCTGGCTTTTGTGTAGCCATTATCTACAGTGTAGGAGGTGTGTTGCTGCTCATGAGGCTGGGTATATGTGCTGACCACAGATTGTTATAGCGAGAGAGAACCCTTCTTCTCATAATGAGGAGGGGTTCCGCATTTGTCTGGACACCACACCCTCAGAGAGCACTAGCACAGACCAGCTGAGCAGGGGGGATTCTGGTCTGAAACCACTGACAGGTGTACAATGCTAAGCAATGCTTTCACTGAGTACACATTTATAGACAAGACTTTTAACTATTTAATTCACATCCATCTTCTTCTGTCAGCGTTATTGATTTTCGTTCCTTTCACTGCAGTGTGATGTCATTGCAAACTCAGTGACCGCACTTGCTGCAGATAATGCAACGGTGTGCTTCCGAATGCGGAAGTCTGGAAGACTGTAATTGTGCTGATTGGTTTCTTTTCTGCAGAGAAATAGGTTCAGACTAATCATATTTCCAGAAATTGATCATTGCTATTTAAGCACCAACATTACAAAGGACAATGGATCTGTTCCACTTAGGGCAATGAAATTAGGAGTTTGGCATTAATCACTGACTTGATTCAGTTATTTCCACTTCAGCTTCTTTCCATTGTTATGTTTGGGCCTCTGAGAGCACAGCCCCTTTCAGCCAAAGCAGACTGGAGGCACTCATGCAAGACAGTACAAAGAGCACCAATGACGCTGCACATCTCAGCTGCTCCATGCGCCCCCCAGCGGCCGTCCCATCAGTTTCATCAGCCTCCACCAGCACCCCCCCCCCCCCCTTAAATGTGTAAATCAGCCTGGACCAGCGGAACAGGAGGCCGAGCTCAAGGTGCTTTTGTGGCTGTGCCTTGGCAGAGAGATGTGTTTTAAAATTCAGCACAGGCCTGCTCTAAGCACTGCAGAGCACTTGGAGCTGTTTCAGATGGCACTGCAGCACAAGCACTGCCTGATAGAGGCAGCAAGGCTCCAATAATGTCTCGTTCTCACGTGAGTTATTACTGTGGTGTTTTCAGGGCAGTGAAACATATGGGCTTAGGATGAGCGTGACAGTGATAGGGTGAGTGCTGAGAGTGCTTGTTTATTGCTATGAAGAGCCGTGTAGGCTCATGGCACAGTACATAGAATTATGGATAAGGAGAGACATTATCTATGATGTCAGTGAGTATGTAAATGTAAGTATGTGTGTGAATATGAGAGTAAGAGAGTGACTGAGTGAATGAATCGTGAGGGTGAGTTAGTGAGTCTAACAACTTTGGTTTCTTGTCTTTCGGTTCTTTTCTGTAATATCCTTCCACAAGCTCCCTAGTGATCATTTGTCTCCTAGAATGGAAATGGTAATAAAAAAGGGAGGTTGGTGTTCAAGTCCCGCTCCAGGTGACTGTCTGTGAGGAGTTTGGTGTGTTCTCCCAGTGTCTGTGTGGGTTTCTTCCGGGTGCTCCAGTCTCCTCCCACTGTTCAAAAACACACATTAGCAAGATTGGCAACTCAAAAGTGTCAATAGATATGAGTGTGTAAGTGAATGTGTGAGTGTGTGTCGCCCTGTAAAGGACTGGCGCCCCCTCCAGGGTGTGTTTCACCCTTGCACCCAGTGATTCTGGGTAGGCTCCGGACCCACCGTGACCCTGAACTGGATAAGGCAGCAACAGCATTTAACCATTATGCTGCAAATAGCATGTGTCCTCAACACAATATAAAGGATGGAACCCTGTTAAAGATTTTTGCCAGAACCAAGAAACAACATGGAGTCTGTTTTTAATGTAGATATTTTAGGTATTTATCTCTGAGAACTCAATGAATCTGAAGGATTCCTTGAGCTTAACTTTTCCCAGTCAGACTATCGGCTGCAAAATAAGCTTTCTGGAGTGTTATGATAAAGTACTGCAAGGGAACATGAAGCGGTGGGGCTGCTGATTCAAATCTCCGGACAATACTTTCTGCTAAATCACCCCTTAGGGTGTTCTTCTGTTCTCTGTAGCCTCCATCTAAGAGAGATGCAGTGACTCAGCAGAAATGAAGGTAATATCTTCTATGCGTAAATATGTGTGATCTTCATGTCCTGCTCTGTGTATCGTCACCGATTCAATGGACTGGACTTGTCTGTGTTGAATATGTTTCCCTGATCATGTTTTATTCATTCCAGCAGGCAACGTGGGGGAGGGAAAGTCTGTGTGTGTGTGTGTGTGCTTCAGAGATAGAGAAAGACCCCTGCAGGGCTGTAAGGTAGTGATGTATAGCACTGGTATGACTCAGGAGCCCCCTGAGACTGGCTCCCTGGATGAAGATACACATAATCAGCACATCGATGCAGGAGTCCAGCAGGATCATGCGAGTGGAGAGGGGTAACGATCTGTAGCACTGACAGTCTCCAAACTCCATTACACAGACCTGTGTGTGTAGGCACACGATCAATGGGCCCAGAGGTCTGACGATGTCTGTTAGAGGAAAACTGCTACAGACATGGCAACACAAACTGTTCTAAAACGTTACATGGTTAAACCTTTCTATTGGCTTCGTAATGACTTGTGTAGGCCCCATGTATTGTTATGGAGAACTGAGTAGAAGTCAGAGGTCACTCTTCCTTTATTTAAAATCAGCAATGCCAGTTGTTTATCCATCACTGAATTATACAGGGCGGCACAGTGGCGCAGCAGGTAGTGTCGCAGTCACACAGCTCCAGGGGCCTGGAGGTTGTGGGTTCGATTCCCGCTGGTGACTGTCTGTGAGGAGTTGGTGTTCTCCCTGTGCCCGCATGGGTTTCCACAGTCCAAAAACACACATTGGTAGGTGGATTGGCGACTCAAAAGTGTCGGTAGGTGTGTGTGAGTCTGTGTTGCCCTGTGAAGGACTGGTGCCCCCTCCAGGGTGTATTCCTGCCTTGCGCCCAATGATTCCAGGTAGGTTCTGGACCCACCGCGACCCTGAACTGGATAAGCACTTACAGATAATGAATGAATGAATGAATTATACAGAAATATACAAATATACAGTTTTCCACACTTCCAAAGTTCAGTCTTAAAGGTTAGTTGAATCTGTGTCCCCCCAGTCCCAGTAGTCCATAACACATTAAGTGATGTTGAGATCAGGGCTCTCAGAAGAACACAAATCTCTGAGAACACCAGCTTTCTTTCTTACACTGGTAAATTTTCCTAATTTCTGTCTATTTTATTCTTTCAGCAATTTCTTGACAGCTTTTTAGGAAAAATAGTACAAAATAATAGTAGTATTAAATTTGAACTCATTTGAATTTGAACACATTTTGTTTCCCCTAACTCTGACCTTCTCTAATATTCTATGCACCTATATCATTTTCTCAGAAATTTTACTTAAACAATGAATATATGATGTATTCCCTCACTCTGTGCGCCCATGAACAGGCCTTTAGTAAAAATCGCCACTGTTCAAAGAAAAACATGTATCTCAGATATAGTCATTTTAAAGTCAATGTAAAAAGATTTAATTCCAAGTAATTTTGGAGCATTTCTATTGGTCCATTCATCATGAAATTTTCACACAATGTGAAGGACAGCTGCTGTGTTCAAATTAATAAAAAAAACACAAAAATGGAGATGTGTTTTTTTTTTTTTAATGGAAAATGACGATAACTGACATTGGACTACTCCTCTTTGAATATGTCTTTATTATGTTAATTCAGTGCAAGAGCTGGATTGAACAGAGAGGTATTGTAAGGCTACAGCTTGTTTAGTTAAAGGAGACTGGATAGAATGAAGCTGAAGGACAGAGCCACATGTGGTGAACAAGGTGCCCTGACCCAGACGGCCATAAATATAAACTCTTCCTGAAATGTCAGCTGTAGTGTCCCTCTCCCTCTCTCTCTCTCTCTCTCTCTCTCTCTCTCTCTCTCTCTGGCTCACACTAGCTTTCTCAGCAATGTCAACCATGACACTGCACAACAAATTTAATATGAGCATCAATGCCATATTGCAATCATTAGTTTCTCAAAGCTGTGTGGTACAATCAATGTCACTCTGTCACACACATTTATACTGAACTGTGATACATCTGTTCTTTCCTGTCTTTGTCATTCAACAGATGTTACTGAGATAAAGATGTTATGTTGCTAAATAAATTCAACATAATTTAGTTCAAATCTGCATTCCAACAGCAAGCGAGGAGTGAGAGAGCAACTCTGCCTGCCTCTGACATTTCTCCAGACTCCTGCTTTCATCTTCTCCCTGCTTCAGAATGATGCAACTGTTCATTTAGGATTGCATTAGGGGCAAGCAGAAGAGAATCATGACATGAAATACAAGACCTTACTTCTTTTTTATTATGACATTTAACCACAAGGAGAATTAAGTTTCTTTTTAGAACATTTTTAGATATTTATCATTTGTAATCCGCAATGTGCTGTGCCTCAAAATGTGAAAATTGAAGAGCGCAGAATGAATTTTAAACAGAATAATTGTGAAATGTAATGAATAAATAAATAAATACATTTAGAAGATGAGAAGATTGAGAAAGTTCTCAAATACAGAATTAGACTGAGAGGTGGAAGAAGTGGGAGAGAGAGAGAGAGAGAGAGAGAGAGAGAGAGAGAGAGAGAGAGTTTGCCAAAAGTAAAAAGTAAAAACTCTCTCCAGGATTTCATTCAAGCTTGGCCTCTCAAATCATATCACACCAGCCCCATAGTTGTCACGGCAGTTATTAAAAAAATATATACTTTCTGGACTTTTCTGGAGAAAGACGACATGAAATAATCCACATCCTTTCAATAGAAATTAGTGTAAAAGTAAAAGTTTGAAACATAGTGTGTTTTTAAAGTTGTGCATGGCCTGTCTGCACGCTCCAGGCACCTTCATGCTTGTAGAGAACTGATTTAAGGCTCCAGAGGGAGCGCTGGGGTGAGCGAGGCTAACATTGTTAAGAGGTGTGTGGAAGCTGGCTGCTTTGAGGGGGTGACATTAGAAGTATTAGTCTGGAGTCGAGGCACAGAGGGAGCAAGTGACTCACGCTCAGAGGAGACAGGAGACAAGGGTGGAGCCACTGATGATGATGATGTCATACGGTACATCTGGGTGGGGGTGAGGAAGAGAAGTTGTAGGGGAGGGGTTACCCAGGATCTGCAGTTTATCTGCAATGCATCAGCAGCTCTGTCCCTCTCTCTCTCTCTCTCTCTCTCTCTCTTTCTCTCTCTCTCTCTCTCTCTGTCTCTCTCTCTCTCTCTTTCATGCTCTTTCTCTCCTTAGATTTTGAGTCTGTAAATAATGCAATGAATACTACAGCACAGTCTGCATCACACTTTCTGAGGAAACAAGCATATCTCGACCCTCAACTCTCCAGAAAGGTTGACTTAACATGAGAAGGAATATACATCCTTAATTTTGCATGGGCTTCAAAGGAATATGATTTTGTTTTCCATGTAAATTTGAAACATTACTTTTAGTCAATCCATTGTGAATTGTTCACACATAGTAAAAGGCAACTGGTGTCTTTAAACACACACAAATCAAAGATCTTGTTCCTACAAACACAACAGAAACATAATGATGCACTTTCTAAAAAATGATATGCTTGACATAGTGGTCACTCAGAGTTACAAAGGCATGTGATAGCTGATTATTTTGACCTTGAATCTTCTTGGCCCTTTGAGGTAGATCAGAAAGAGAATGGGCTGTGGAGTCACGTGATTACAGCTGACCAATCAGAGTGTGAGTCTCCTATCAGGTGAGAGCCGTTAAACAAAGATGATCACATTAGTGAAGTGTGTGTGTCAACACTGTGGTCTCTAGGGGGACAGGAATACTCTACACCCCCCTTCTGCCTGAAGCCAATACAATGACTTTCCGCAGCAAGGAATACAAGCTAGATGCACAGGCATGGACACAAACTTAAATACATATACCCACTCACTCATATAGAGGTGGCTTACAACTAGTTACACATGCAGTTAAAAGTACAACATGGTGCAAAGTTCATAGACCACCCTGCCTTATTTTAATTAATTCATTAATTCATTGTCTGTAACCACTTTCTCCAGTTCAGGGTCGTGGTGGGTCCGGTGCCTATCTGGAATCACAGGGTGCAAGGCAGGAACACACCCTGGAGGGGGCGCCAGTCCTTCACAGGGTAAAATACACTCACACATTTACTCACACCTACGGACACTTTGAGTCGTCAATGTTTCTGGATCATGGGAGGAAACCCATGCGGACACGGGGAGAACACACCAAACTCCTCACAGCCAGTCACCTGGAGCGGTGACTACAACCTACAACCTCCAGGTCCCTGGTGCTGTGTGACTGCGACACTACCTGCTGCACCACCGTGCCGCCCCTAATTTTAATTTCAAGTCCAGAAAACAAAACAACAACAGAAGAAAAACTTCTAGTATTCACCAATCAGCATGAGATTATAACCACTGAGAGGTGAAGTGAGTAACAATGATGATCTCTTTAAGGTCATAGGTGGGAAATAAGAGGCAGCAAGTCAACAGTCAGGTTCTGAAGTTTATGTTCGAACACGGAAAAACTAGAGAGTGTACAACATTTCCAAATGAACAGGTCTTGTGGGGTTTTCCCATATGCAGTAGTTAGTAGTGATGCCCTGTGACAGATGCCCTGTGGCTTGTCCAGGGTGTGCTCCTGCCCTGTGCCCAGTGATTCTGGACTTATAGTGACCTTGAACAGGATGAAGCAGTTACAGAAGGTAAATGAATGAGGTGAGATAGCAGCTTTTATAATAATAATAATAATAATAAATAATACATTATATTTATATAGCACTTTTCTAAAACTAAGACGCTTACCATAGACATTTCTTAACAAACAGCACAAAACATACAAAACATTAACAGTACAGAACAGGCCTCACAGAAGTTAGAGGAGTATTATAAACAAGGGGAGAAAAGACATTTTTTGTGTGTTTTTTTTTTTCATTATAGAGAGAGTGGGAGAATGTTGAACCAGAGGGGGAAGAGAGATCCAGAGTCACGGAGCAGATCCAGAGTAGGCACCGTCACCACAGCTGTGGAGACTGAAGGGAGGGACAGTGAACAGCCCGGCTGAGGAAGACCTGAGAGTGTGATTTGGTTTGTATGGATGGAGAAGAGCAGACAGGTATGAGGGAGCAAGGTTATTTAGAGCTTTGTAAGTAAGAAGAAGTATTTTGAACTGAATCCTGTACTTTATGGGAAGCCAGTGAAGATGTTGGAGAACAGGCGTGATGTGTTGGTGAGAGCGAGTGTGAGTGAGATGGCGGGCAGCAGAGTTCTGAACAATCTAAAGTCTGTGGACGAGCTCAGGAAGAGCTGATGCCAAAGAGAAGAGAGTTGCAGTAGTCCACGCGGGTGGAGATGAAGGCATGACTAAGGATTTCAGCAGCAGATTGAGAAAGAGACGGCCTGATTTTGGTGATATTACACAGTAAAGTAAATAAATCACAAGGCTTAGTCTCTGTCAGTTGTGCTGGTACGTTGCAGATGTGTAGTCTGTTGTTTGAACGTGTATCTGTTACTGTATGCTCTTTGCATTATGTCTGCAGAGAGTGGTACTAAGATGAAGGGTTAAAGAATGTAGGTTTGGGGGTAACTGGGCCATGGAGTAATCAGCAGGCAGGATTCACTGAAGCGTTTCAGTAAGTTTGTATATAAATCATTAATGTACACATCTAATTTTCTACCCCTTCCTCATTCAGTGTGCTTTCAGATCTGACTCTCTACTCTACTGTGTTATTATTGTGAAGGCGGTGATGGTGATGCTGATAATTATTATCATTATTATTATTAGTAGTAGTAGTAGTAGTGGTAGTCGTAGTAGTAATATTCTGTATAAAATATTTAAATTATTTTTTAAATGTTGTTTAATATATAAACTGTTATTTTAAAGTCAGTATGTCTAATAATCTGGTGGCACGGTGGTGCAGCAGGTAGTGTCGCAGTCACACAGCTCCAGGGACCTGGAGGTTGTGGGTTCGATTCCTGTTCCGGGTGACTGTCTGTGAGGAATTGATGTGTTCTCCCAGTGTACGCGTGGGTTTCCTCCGGGTGCTCGGGTTTCCTCCCACAGTCCAAAAACACGCATTGGTAGGTGGATTAGCGACTCAAAAGTGTGTGAGTGACTGGGTGTGTGTTGCCCTGTGAAGGACAGGCGCCCCCTCCAGGGTGTATTCCCGCCTTGCGCCCAATGATTCCAGGTAGGCTCTGGACCCACTGCGACCCTGAACTGGATAAGCGCTTACAGATTATGAAGGAATGTCTAATAATCAATAGCTCATTATAAGAGTACTGGAAAAATATTTACTGGAGCAGGTTTTATATCCACTTTGGCTTGTGTGTGTTTGCGGGGTGGGGGAGACTCTATGTTAATCAGATATTGATCGTTGTCAATGGTTGTTTGGTGGGAAGGTGGGATTCTCTTCACTCCAGATATATGGGTAGAAACATACACATCACATACATCTAGTGAAAACTATTCTAGAAGAATTTTGCTTGTTTAAAAAAGTAAGTTAGGAAGAGTATCTAGAAATAGATCAGCAAGTTTACAACACATGCTCTAGCAAAATTTACAAACTAAATACAAAATCATACACAGTTTCTGAGTCTCTCTCTCTCTCTCTCTCTCTCTCTCTCTCTGTCTTTCTTTCCCCCCCCCCCACACTTTTTTTCCTCAGGGTCACTAAGGACATACTGAACTGCACACACAGCTTCTCGTCCTTTCTCTCTCTCTCTCTCTCTCTCTCTCTCTCTCTCTCTCTCTCTCTCTCTCTCTTTCTCTGATGGACGTTAAAATCACAGAGGGCTTAAAATAGCACCACTATTCCATACAGATAAATAACCCAAGCTAAGAAATAGCCAGTGGGCTGTTTGGGTGGGGGTTATATTGCTGCAGAGGTGTTGAAATCTATCAGATTCTTATTTTCTTTTTTTTTCATTCCCTGGATCTTCTCATTTTCTCTCTCTATCACCGCTGCTCCATAATTCCTGAGAGCTCTCCAGTGATCACTAAATTCACATTACAGGGCTTTTCTGCAGAGTCACTCTCTCTCTCTCTCTCTCTCTCTCTCTCTCTCTCTCCCTCTCTCTCTCTCTCTCTCTCTCTCCCTCTCACAGCCACCCCTCTCCCTGTCCCCCCTCTCTCAGTCCCTCTGGAGTTTAGTTTTGTTGAGCATGCTCTCTTCTTTGGCCTTTCATTCAAAGCTCTGAAACAGCAGCACACTGAGATATATCATAGCTGTGCTTGCAATACCTTTTTTTTTTTAAACCTCTGCAGTTCTCAGTGGAGTGAACAAGAGGAATGCACCAACAGACATGGGCTAAAAATGACATGAAATAAAATATTTGCTCTTTATTTTGTCTTTTTCCACTGAAACACTGAGGCAATAGAGAAAAGTCATAATCATGGTTTCTCTTCGTGTTACTAAATGCAACTGCTTTTTTTTACTGTAACTATAGAACCATAAACACATTTGATAGCAAACAAACATTGCAACAAGAGAAGACCTGAGCGCAGCAAACCTGCTAAAGGCTACAACCTGAAACAATCTTTTTAAATGTAAACATTTATCACTGTCTATTTCAATCTGTACAGGACAAACTACTGAATATGGATTTACAAATAAATAGAAGTGCACACATTTGTTTACAGATGATAGTACCCCACTATAATAGGATTCTAGTTTGATTGACATAATTGTCCATAACTCTAGACCACCTTAAGTCTTGTGATCTAAGGAGGTCTCTCACAGTCACAGAACAGTGGATATTGGCATGTTTGCCCTGGAAAGAACTGGAAGTTCATTTTTTCACATATCCAGAAATACACACTGAGGGTGTAATACATGTTGTAGTGCCCCAGCTAAAGCCACATTTAATTGTGCTCTATGGATTTGTATTTGTTTCATAATGAGCCGTATACACTATCTTATATACCCATGTTAAAGGACCAAGCAGTTATTTTTACCACCAAACATTAACAAACATTCATGAAAGTGATTATTCATTACTTTTAGATTTTCTCTATAAAGTACAACTCAAATCACACAAATTCTGATACATCCCAGCCTCTAGATATCAGTACAGTGGCTGATCATAAGGTGCTGATGAACTGCTGGAGACTGAAATGACTTATTGTTCTTTTAACTAAAGCTACAAGTCTGTCTTTAAATTCTAAAAATAGTCAAAAGAGAAAACACATTTGTTTGTGCTGTTGTACAGTATTACTGTTGTTGCATTATGTTGCATTGCTTGCTGTTGCAGATATACAGATTAGAAGAGTGTGTGGAGCAGATGCTGTTTTTGTTGGGTTCTCAGCATGTGTTTTCAGACTTCACTAAGCTCTTTGCTCGCTAGCTGTGGGACCAAGAGGAGCCGTCTATACTCTGATCTCCAATGCTTGCTAATCCTTTTCTCTCATTAATTAGCATTTCTACAGTGACACAGACAAACCCATCAGGTGTCTTTACTCTGGATTATTGTGTGCTGTGTTCAAAGGCACTTTGTGCCAGGGGTGGGAGGTAAACTGGTGTATAGGTGGAGACTGGAATGGAAACTTTCAGTGTAAGAATCTTACCATTTTGTGGATCTTATGTCATCATACTGTGCTGGTTTAAAGTGGAAATACTAGCAGCATTTTTCACCTCCTGAAAAACGGAGTAGTAACATAGAAAACCTTTTTTTATGCAGTAGGCATTGGCACAATAAAAGAAACTCTTTTTCAATTTGTCTAATTTCTAGAACTTTGTGGATAGGATGGCACAAACATCTAAGTGCTAGGCCCTTTGACTGTGAGGTTGCAAGTTCAAAACCTGGTGATGTCTAAGTCATCAGAAGCCAGGAGATCAAGAGACCATAGCTGGCCTTTCTGTCTCTGAGTTGGTAGAATGGCCCTTTTCTAGCCCCATCACATGGCCATCTGTTAAATGATCTTGAATGTATTGTTTTGTTAATTTATGATGAAACGGTGTCATCATGTAGAGAACAATTACCTCCAACAAATTTAGAAAAACTAAAAATCAGCTCTTGCTGAATCACTACCCAAAATTGTTCTGGAGGCAGTGCTGCCTTTAAGGCAGACGAAATGTAATTGGTTACCAGTCCACAGGCCGGGATGAACGTGATTGGTTAGCACACATTATTTGGAGATTTTCAAATACCATACAATAAACCAGTAAAGGTAAAAAAAAAACCTTGCAGTTTGCCACTCTGTCTGCCAGAAATGACTTCGGAAGAAATAAATGTGCAATAAACTGTAGACTTAGTTCTGTTTCATTATTTGTTAGAATTTTTGCAAAAATCTCAGTATTTTGTTTTGCTTGAATGGAGGATACTGTAACTTTCTCTGAGGCAGCTGAAGAATGTTATAATGCTCTGTTGCCTCTGAGACAGATTCTGAAGAAGTACTTTCCTGCACATTTGTGTTTTAACTGCTGCCTCAGAGGAAGCTGTAGAACGTTATACAATAAAATCTGGCTGCCTTTGAAGCAGATTCTAAAGAAATACAATGTGGATACATGATTTATGATCGCTGCCTATGAAAAAGCTGCAGAATGTTTAAAATAATGTAAAGGCAGCAATCATGTTTCAATTCAACCTTGCCATAGCCACTGCTTCAGAGGAAGCAGAACATTATTGTATAACATCCTGCAGCTCCTTTAGAGGCAGCAGTCATAACTCAAAAGAGTAGGAATGTACTTCTTCAGCATTGTAACATTCTGCAGCTGTTTCTGAGGCAGCGAGTTACATTATCCTCCATTAAAGTAAAACAAACTACTGAAATATTAGTAGCACTTCCAAGAAATTATGAAACAGAATGAAGTGTACAGGTAAAATATGTTATATTGCAAAATAATACTGGCAGTATTTGAAAATCTCCAACCAATGAGATTTAACCAGTCACAGTCATCCTACGTCTGTTGGCTTGTAACCAATAATGTTCCTTCTGTCCTGAAGGCAGTGCTGTCTTCAGAGCCATTTTGAGTAGTGATTTTGTCCATGTGCTGAAAATCAGGAAAATCTCAAGACTCAGGGCTTTATTTGGGGTACAGCAGTACTTAAATAAACAGTCAAAACAGTGACAATAAAAGTAGATAAACTAAAGCTATTTAGATTGCTATCGTCAGCAACAAATATTTTAGCTAAGACAATGTACAGGTCTATAGAAAGCTCTGTCTAAATCTGTATGCACATTAATCAGTTTTAAAACCTTCCTTTTAGATTCAACTGCACTTGATGGCAACGTTGCTGACAGTGGAACAGGGACTATATGTGACTTTATTGGTGTGGAAGCAAACTAACCTTTTCATAACTAAGAGGTATAAGTATTAATCAGTTCTTTTCTTCACCACAAGCAAACAAACACTTTACTTTTAGCCAGTGTGCATTAGCTGTATAAAGCATATGTTCTGTGATGCATCTGATTTATCTGTGAGTATATCACTTGAAATCGTTTGAGAATAGTGATTAGCAATGTTTGTTTTAAAAAAAAAAAACAACAGTGTTAGCAAGCTAAACGGCTTATGTGCTATTATTACAATTGTACCATACGCTATAATGCAGGTGTCTTGCATTACATTACAGGTAACAAAATCCACAGCAATGAACGCTTGGCTCCCAGTTTTAATAGCTAATTTCTAAACATGAGCCAATGATTATTCTGCACTCTGTTGTGCTCTCTTTGAGTTTGAAAGCTCCCTTCAGTAATGTTCAGCTTTCTTTGGTTTGGCAATGGGAGAATGAGAGGATGAAGATTGAGTTTGCCATTGTAATGCCTGAGTGTTTGATTGTAAACAATGCTAAAGTTGATTTGGTTACCAGCAAAAGGTGTCATACTGATCCTATTTCAGAGTTTGTACATGTAACATGTAACATGTAACGTGTGATATGGGCAAAACCTCACTGACCTGTCATAGGGAGAATACAGAGCATCTGTTTGTTGCTACTCCAGGCTCAGCACTGCAGAAACTGCACTATGTAACTTTTGAAACAGGGTAGGAAACCTCCACCCCCAACCCCTTGATCTCAGGACAGTGCTGGAAAATTGAATTACACTCTGGAACTGTGGGCAGAGCCCAGGAGCAAAAATAGCAATTTGCAACCAGTGTTGCTTTAAATTATATTGATTCCAGTAAAACAATATTTACAATGTTTAAATATATGTACAAAGCTGAAAGTTAAACCGAGCAAGTCTAGAAATTAATGGAAGGAGTGCTGATCCCTTCTGTCCTGGAGAGACTAGTGAAGTGTTTAGGTAGATGTTACAGTACAGCACTAAATGATAGAGAGCAACCTGGAGGCCTGAAGGCCAAACTGGTGAGGGCTATTAATAGCACTGATAGATCATGTTTGCCAGGGAAGCTGACACTGTAATGTCTGCAGTTTGGCCTATTGCCTTGCATTAGATAGCTGCTGACCGTTTATGATTTTTCAATCACAGAAGTAGAGAGGATGGAAAGAGTCATGAACAAGGCCATAAGGAAGTGGTTAGGGGTGCTGTGGTGTTTAAGTAGTGTGGCATGGTATAGGAGAGGGGAGCTGGAACTACCGCTCACAAGTTTAGTGGAAGAATTTAAATGTGCAAAGGTGAGTCAAGAGATGATTTTGTTAGGATTTAAGAATGCAGTGATAATCGAGGCAGCACCAGTCACAAAAGCAGGAAGGAAGAGTGTCAGAACAGGTAGCCAGGAGCTCAAGAACTAAGGGAGGTAATTCGCCAATTGCAATGCGGAAGAGCTGGCCTTGGGTCAGGTGATTTGTGGAAAACAGAAAGAAGGCGAATGATGACTAGTTTGATTCACCAGCAGGAAGAGAAGGCAGGACAAAACAAGGACAAACAAGGCCAGTGGCTTCACTGGGAGAATCTAAAGAAGTGGAAGATCACTTGGCAAGAATTGTGGGCAATGGAGTCAAGTCATATTAACCTTCCTCTTGTGTTAGGGTCTTGACTGACCTGTTTTGGGGTTTTAAATGCATACAAGTACTCCATCAATTTGTTTATTGCAAAAGGAAAACTTTTTGACTTTGTCAGGAACTTCAATTTAAACAAAATAATAACATTTTTCTTTTTACTAAATTATAAAATGCTCTTGTTAAAATGTTTGCTTTTCTGTTGTTAGGGTCCATTTCGACCCTAACAAAAATTGGTCAAGAAATGCCAAATCTGGAATCATAAACACACTATACACCAAAAGCCTACAGCTAGCTCTTCCTACAACCACTTGAGCTTCAGTTAGGGGCATCTATCTTTATCTGTTAAACAAAACAAGGAAAGACAGCCCTACACAGTGTCAACCCAGGAAAAGCTGTTGCTCCCAACTGGCGCACATGTTTACTGACATCTACAACACCTCCCTGAGCCAAGCCACTGTTCTCAAGTCCACCACCATTGTTCCATTGCCAAAAAAGTCATCTGTATCATCACTTAATGACTACCATCCAATTGCACTCAACCCCATCATAATGAAGTGCTTTAAAAGGCTGGTCAAAGATCACATTACAGCAAATCTCCCTGCTACACTCGATCCACTCCAATTTGCATATCACTCACACCGGTCAACAGATGATGCCATATCAGCAGCACTTCACCTGAACCTGACTCATCTGGAGCAAAAAAACTCATGTGCGGATGCCCTTCATCAACTTCAGCTCTGCATTCAATACAGTCATCCCCCAGCACTTGGTAAAAAAAACTCACAAAGGTAGGCATCAACACACCACTATGCAACTGGACATTGGACTTTCTCTCCAATAGACCCCAGACAGTAAGAGTGGGAAGGAACACCTCTCAAACCATCAGCATGAACACTGGGGTTCCTCAGGGCTGTGTTTTGAGTCTCATGTTTACACTGATGACTCACGACTGTAGGGCAAAGTATAGTTCCAACCATATCATCAAATTTGCAGACGACATAACAGTGATAGGCCTCATTAACAACAATGATGAGGTGGCCTGCAGAGATTAAGTGAACCAACTGGTGGACTGGTGTGACAACAACAACCTGTTACTGAATGTCAACAAAACAAAAGAAATCACAGTTGACTTCAGGAGAAAACTCACGGTTCACGCTCCACTCACAATCCGCGGCAGCACCATGGAATCTGTCAAAAGCACCAAGTTTCTGGGGGTTCATATTACAGACAACCTCAGTTGGACAAAACACAGTAGCTCTCTCATCAAGAGGGCACAGCAGCGCCTCCACTTCCTGCGAAGGCTGTGGAGGGCATATCTCCCCCCTCCTGTCCTCACCACCTTCTACAGGGGCACCATTGAGAGCATCCTGACCTACAGCCTCTCTGTCTGGTACGGTAACAGCACAGCTGCAGACCAGAAGTCTCTCCAGAGAGTGGTGAGAACAGCAGAGACAATCATCAGGACCCCACTCCCATCCATACACCAGCTGCACCAGTCACGCTGTCTCAGCAGAGCCACAAGAATAGTCAAGGATCCTACCCACCCTGCACATGGACTATTCAAGCTTCTGCCCTCTGGGAAGCATTACCGCAGCATCCAGTGTAAGGCTGCCAGACTCTGCAAGAACTTCATCCCTCAGGCCATCATACTTTTGAAAATAACAGCTCACACAACACATGCTGAACAATTACAAACTCATCACTTTTATCTTGAAATAACTCCTGTTGAATAGTTTATTTCATAGAGCTAACCATTCCATATGAGGATGTAGTGCATGAATCCTTGGAAAAATAAGATAAGAAAAGATAAGGTAACAGTAAGAAATAGGTGTTAGGGGATTTGTAGCCAAGTCTGCTACATCCCTGCTTGTGCAGTTTGCCATCAGGGGCAGCTGTGAAGGGGTTATCAGAAATAGCTGAAGTCTAGTCAGTGGTTGTGTCAGGAGAGTGCAAAGTATTTGGGAAAACATACATTAGATGTGTAATAGGTACATGGAGGACAGGACAGCTGAGTGGGGTGCTGTGGTGTTATCGCGGCTTCCTGTGATGTCTTACGTAAAGTTCACATGGAACTGGTGGCACTGAGCATGCATTTACCGGGATAAGTAAAGCCTTAGTCACCAGGGAGGCAAGCGTGGATTTATGGTTGTTGATGATTAAGAGTATGGCAGGAGTGTAAAGCTAGCTAGGAGGGGGTGAGGTGGGTTTGGGAAGCCAGACTTCACCGTTTAGCCTTTTGAAGATGACGTGGGCTTAATTTAGAGAAACACCGGTGAGGGAAGATGCCTACCTGCTGACCCGTGTGAAAAGCAAGTGACGCATTTGCTGAGATGGGTACACAAGGGCTGGGCATGGTGAGTAAGCTTATGTGGTAAGTGTAGTGGGTTCCTGATCTGATCATAAACGGCCACAGCAACCCACAGGTTAGGATTTAAATGGCCAAAAATTACAGGAATGTTGTGGTTGCCGGCAGGAAGAGAGTGGTTTGGGCCCTATGAGAAGCTCTAATGGACTGGCATGGGAAATTTTACATCTTATCCTGTGTATAATTACTATTATCACCTTGAATTGTAATCCCCAAACCATAATTAAGCATCATAGATTTACGGCAACACAAAGGGCAAGATATCGCTGTGTACAATGTTTCCTGTTCAGGCCCAGTAGAGTGTGAGAATGTAAAAATTGCACACCACAACTGAGGAAGTGGCTATACTGCTGCTGTGAGTGCATGCATGCGTGTATGTGTGTAAGAGGCTGGGTGAATGGGCGGTGGCTGATTAATTATGGCTCAGGCAGATGTAGTAAAGCACCGGGAGGGTTTTATTGTCACACATTCAGTTTGTCTCCTCTATGCTGCAGATGCAGAAGGTGGAAACTAATCAGAGGATGTTATGTAACTCTGTCGCACTTGCACCTAGCGGCTTAGATATATGGTAGTGATTATTTTCGCAGTAGAGTTGTCTCACAGCAACATAACTTTCCAACTACAGTGCAGTCTTCAACTCCAGCTGGAGAAAGATGAGTGAACAAAAAGAGCAGAGTTTGAAACAGAAGCGTGGTATGATGTTATGGTCAGCAGTGTAGGTAGAATGAGTATCAAACCACCTTGCCAATGACCAGCTAAACAGCAGCAGAGGTGTGGCTTGTGAGTGGTGCAAGCAAATATTCATCTGTGTTTGTGTGTGTGTGTGTGTGTGTGTGTGTGTGTGTGTGTGTGTGTGTGTCCTTCATTGCATAATGTAGGTGTCAGCTTCCACCTACAGAGAAAATATGAATTTATGCATGTGTCTGTGTGTGTGTTTTTCTGCAGCACACTTCAGCAGCCCTACAGTTTACTGTAATTATATGCATTGCCATTAGAGATGAAGAGTAGATAGGTTTCTAAACAATTGTGGGTTTAACTGCAAATAAAAAAACAGCGGTGAAAGAATTCAGCAGTCTCTCTGAGGCCCTTCTTCACCCTTTATGACTCACACTTTGCTCTATCTGCATTTCAATAGCTTAAACCTCCACACGGCAAAACCCTGGTCCTTTTGTGAGTTTGATCCCAGGAAATGCCTCAGTCTTCCCCAAAAGGGCATAATAGGACTTGCTTTCTTTGGGTGTGTTAGACATAATAATAATAATAATAATAATAATAATAATAATAAGTTATATAGCGCCTGTCTAATACCCCAGGTCGCGTTACACAAAGAGGCAAAGAAAAAAAACTTACTTAAGCCTCTACCTATCACTTATCCTGATGCTAGCCTGCATTCTGTTGGCTACTATAACAGACTTGAGCAGGTAGTGTTCTCCTCAACGTCTGTTCAGCTGTCCATTGTCCATGCCTCAGAGGAAGCATGTGCAAAAATGAACAATATATCCCTAGGCACTAGTGACTGGGCTTCAGTTCTTTACAGTGCCTTTGGAAAACCTCCTAAAATATAATTAAATGTATCTTTTGATAAGAGTGTCTTTAATTACGTTAAATATTTTTCAGATTCCCCTTTTCCCCTTGAGTCCCAGCTCCCCAAATGCCTGCTGGAGATGTAGCTTCCTGTGCGTACTATGTAGCCTCATATAACTTTAAGGTAAAATGATTAAAAGAATGTTCAATTGGGGGTTATACCTTCATCTCAGATTTTTAGAAATGATTAGATTAGATTAATGCTAATTAAGTGTATAATAGCATGTTACATGTTTCAAGTTATAAGACAGTAAAAGGGCCCCCAGTGGAAGAATCACCTATATATAATTTGCCAATGGTTTTATTTGAGATAAGTGGATAATAGTGCACATATTTGGCTGAAACATCACCCTCTGCTTTGCATTCACCCATGGCAGTTAGCAGGCCTACGCAGTAGCTCATAATATCAAGAACTGGTGGTCTAATTTTGAGAAAATATTTCCCCTGACCCCTCAGTAGGCCTACATGGCATATGTTTTTGAGCTGCAGGCAGGCTGTGTACTTTTATTACGTCCAAAACCCAGCAAGCTGCAGCTTTCTGCTGTACGTCCATGTGCTCCAGGCGGGTGGAAAAGTGCTGCGTGTGCAGGCCTGTTGGCTGATGTGCGATGAGCAAGATGGAGGGGTAATTGATAACGGTGCAGGCGGGCTTCTGCACTGCAGAGCTCCCTCAGTAACTCCCACCCACCCTGCATGTGTGCGTGCTGGGTTTGTTTCGAATATGGAGGCAGAGATTACACTGCCCTCTGTTGGGCAGTAACAAAAACACACACACACAAAAAAAAAACCCCAACGCTGGAACAACCACCCCCATATCCCTGAAGTGCTGACTCATTAAGGTAAAGGATAGTGCTGATACAACCACGCAGGCGAGTCGATTGGGCTTTGTTACCAACATAAATATATAAATAAAAGTAGTTGGTTTATGGTAGCTGCATTTTTTAAATTTCTTCCTCAGTTTAGTGGTGATAGTGCACTGCTATAGAAACTGAGGTGACCTTGAAACCACTTGTGTAATGTAAACAATAGAGGACAGTGGGAGTGGGATGGGGATAGTGATGATAAATGTGAGTTGTACTAACTGTGCTGATTAACTTTCATGTGTATTGTTACAGTAAGGAGAGCATAAGCAAAACGCTACATGTTTTTTCTGAAGGACAGGAAACAAGGTCTTGTTGTGTGCTCTGTACCTATTCCATAAAATGTTCTACAGCTATATCACCCTCCTACAAACAAAGCGACTGACTCACAGCAGAAAATATGACTGAAATATTAAAATGTGTCTCAGGAAAAGAGTGTGCGCTGTGTGCTGCAAATTAATTGTCATTCATGTTCAGATTGCCATTGTTCCCTTGACACCCTGCCCAGCAATGCACGGGCCAGTTAATGGCTATAGGCTTCCCTTCAGAACGCCGTGTCTAATATCTTTTTAAGAGGCACAAGAGTCAGAGAGAAACACAATCATCCTCTTAGGTCTTCATCTTTTCCATAAAATGTTATACATCTCAGTGTCCAAGGCCACAGACTGAAATATTCAGTAGGATGAGTGCACAAACGTATACGTATGAAGCACAAGCCTTAATATTTAAATGCCAAGTGAGTATGAGCACCTTGAAATATCTGTTTCATGTCTGATCAATTAGTCTGACATTACAGTGCCTTTACAGAATGAAAAGTGAAGAAAAATGGTGGAGGGAGTCAAAGAGCAGAAGAGAAATTTTACTATCAATCAGAGGTACAAAGGTACTGATATTTTCCTCAAAGCACACACTCGATTAAAACATTGCCTGGGAGCAGAGAGGTTCACTGTTAAACTGAATAATGAAAGTTTAGATTGTTTTGTCTTAAAACGAGCCTTTAAAGATGTACCTGATTCAGACAAATGTAGTATAAGGACTCTTAGTGGTATAAAGCGGTGTGGTAACCTGGGCAAGAAACTGAACCCTAGTCCTCTGTGTAGAAGCCACATAGAAGTGTTATCCACTCACTACAGGTACTGAACTCACACAGATTAAAGTGGTGTTTGCATTCTCTATATCACAGAGCTTTAAAATTCTACAAGTTTTGAAAAACTTTTGGAAAAAGTTTTGGAAAAGTGGGGTGAACAGGTTTGGCATAAATAAGAGAAGATGTATGCTTACCATGGTCCATGCCATTGTGGTCTTACAGGGGCCTTGTTTTGCAACTGGTCTCAAGATTTGAAAAGAAGTAACCAGAAATATAACTGAAGTAAATATTTTAAACCACAGTCAGGTAAAAAGACTGCTAGGTCATGACTTAAAATTTTGAAAACTTTAGCAAAAAACTTGAGTTGAAGTACAAAAGTAGGACAACTGAGTTCCCTACAGAACTGCAGTGGCATTTTTAAGTACATCCACCATCTATCAGCACAGGACCTGGAGTTTGTTAACAGTTATTCCTCTCATATTGGTACATTTCTGTTGTAAAATAAAATTTTAAAGCTTGAAAGTAAAAAAATGAGCAGCAGCAAAGCGGGTAAACAAAGAAGGTATATAACAGTGGCAAATCTTTCAATGTTGATTTTAAAGCTTTGTGCTTGTTTGTAAAGCTATGATGGGTGTAGTATTGACTGTTTAATTTCCAACACAGATTTTTGATCTGCAGATGCTGGCTGTCTCCAATTTTTTCTCATTGATTTAGTGATGAGAGGCTGCACAGTGGCGGAGCAGGTAGTGTCGCAGTCACACAAGTCCAGGGACCTGGAGGTTGTGAGTTCAAGTCCTGCTCTGGGTGACTGTCTGTGAGGAGTTGGTGTGTTCTCCCTGTGTCTGCGTGGGTTTCCTCCGGCTGCTCTGGTTTCCTCCCACTGTTCAAAAACACACATTAGCAGGTTGATTGGCGACTCTAAAGTGTCCCTATGTGTGAGTTAATGTGTGAGTGTGTGTCACACTGTGGAGAACTGGCACCCTCTCCAGTGTGTGTTCCCACCTTGTGCCCAGTGATTCCAAGTAGGCTCCGGACCCTGAACTGGATAAGCGGTTACAGACAATGAATGAATGAATGAATTTAGTGATGAGGCCATAGGTTCTGTGGTCCTGTGGAGAGCTTTGGTTGTGTGAGTATACCCCATGATTCTTTTAGTTGGCACCTTTTCTTTTAGTTGCCGTATTTAGTTAGTTTCTGTTTTGTCATTTGATGACATTTGACTGTCTCTGTGTCATCTCATAATCCAGCATTCTCATACGTACTTTTATTTATTAGTTACCTACCTCCTTTCTGTGTATGATAAGTGCTGAGCTGGCGGCTTTTTTGTAGTCTTGTTAACGCTGTTCTGTAAAGGCCATTTTTTTCCTGCACATTTTGTAGTCTTTCCACTAAAGACGCTGAGGCATGCAGCAGGTTTTACATTACACTGGCACTTTAGTGGTGTAACCATGCTTGTAGGGCTGGTAAGCAGTATGTGGACATTAACCCTAGGGCTAACTTTGAGCCCACACTCCCTCCTGTTTCTCCCTTACACACATTGACTTCATGTTATTTTGGCTTAATTTGACCTCAGTATGGTTACTTTACTCTAAAGTTACTTTATAGATACTATACTTTTTTTATACCTTTTTTTTGTCACAGTGCCTTCCCTCTGGGGAGGCTGCACTTTGACAATCCTTTCTTGGCTACATCATTAGCACCTTCATCTATCGTTCATCCAGGACTCATTAAACCACTTATACCACTCACTGTGTGCTCCTTTTCTGATCCTTATGTTAGTTTTCCATGCAGTTAATTTGATGTTTCCCATTTCTTTGTTTTTATAGGTACTGATACTGAGGTGAAGAACTAAAAACCAATCACAAATACCACTTCAGCTCATCTCAGTGGTATAAGATGCTACGCAATCACTGCAAAGGACATAATTTGTCACTAATCCACAGCTCCATGTTGGAGGACTCACCCTTCTAGATAGATAGATTCAACTTTATTGTCATTATTCTGTACAAGACAACAAAATGCAGTTAGTATCTACCAGAAGTGCAAAAATGGCAGTAGCCAATGCTTAAAATTTAGCATGGTGCCCTTAAGATAATATACAGCTTCTTTCATGCTTTTTGCTGAGATTATACAAACTAAGTTGAATGTCTGTGTACACAATATTCACTTATTACAAACACCATATCTGTAAAATTTGAGATTCTTAAAAATGCTGCTAAACAAAAATGTGTGATTTGTTAATTGTCTTGAAACTTCAACTGACAATCAACAGATGAAAGATTTCCACTGTTTTGGAACTGGATCCCTGAACTGGATCCCTGAACTGGATAAGCGGTTACAGATAATGAATGAATGAATATAAACACATTTAGATGCCCCTAACACTCTCAAACACAGTTTAATCATTTGGGAACAGAGGATACACAATGTTGCAGGATTGATCATTCTGGCTTCATATCAGACTTCAGCAGCTCAGCAGTCCAGCTCCACCATTGTCAGATTATTCTCTTTATAATGTGCCATAGGAGACAGATCTAGACTGTAGCCAGGTCAGCCAAGCACACACACTCTGTGCCAATAAATCTATGCTGCTGTAATATGTGCATAATGAAGCTTTGTCTTGCTGAAATTACAACAGACGTCCCTGGATACGATGTCGCATTGATGGCAGCATAAATTTTAACCCTCTTCATCAATGCAAATTTCTTACATATGCAAGTCACTCATGCATCAGAATCAGATTTATTGTCTAAGTTTGGTACACACAAGGAATTTGATTACAGCTGTTGATGCCTCCCTAGAATAAATACAAGTGCAGATGACTTACAGTCAATGCATAATAAACGTTGTACACAATATACAGACTCTTAGATGATATATGCAGATTAGAGAGATGGAGCAGTGATGTATGTATTAAGTATATCATATGTTGGCATTTGCATGTATCTATAAGTCTTGATAGTCCTTTTTGTCTTTCACAGTTTTCATGTACTGTATATAAGGAAAGATTAAATTATTCACAATGTCACTGAGAAATGTTCTTTTTGACAGTTTTCAAGTTAAAGCACAACTTTGCTGGCAGAGACTGATCCTTTAATCTATACTTCTTCTGCATCTTTTATATTCTCCAGTTTATATTTGAATGTTTAATAATGGTCTAACTTGGATGGTTTATAAACTTCTAACCCAAAATTATGGAGTGTGTTGCAGACATCAGATTGTAAATGTGTAAAAGTGCATCAGTGAAAATATTTGAAATATTTTCTGAGTGCTTTTGGCAGTTAAATAAAGATTTAGAGTTAGCAAATCACTAAAGAGCATTTTGGGAAGTCTTCCCACTTCTATGAAGAGAACAGCAGCACTTGATTACAGCAGTCTGAATGATGTTAACATTCAAATAAATATATATCATATTCAATCAGACATTTAACATTTACATTTAGATTTAACATTTAAAACTTAAATCTCATCCCAATTTGTCCTTCAACAAAAACCTAAACCTAATCCTTTACCTGACCCAACAGAGCTTTATAAGATTTACGCACCTGTAAATAATATATATTACAAATAAACTCTCGTAATGAAGTTTTTTTTTGCTGAAGCCTGTGGAGTGCTCTTCTTTCCCACAGTTCGCAGACACATTCAGGGAGATATTTTGTGCATCACACTGTTGCATGATGGTAGATGAAAGCTGCAGCAGTGTGTGTGTGTGTGTGTGTGTGTGGAGAGGCTGTATGTCTCTGGAGAGGTCTGAGCTCTCTCTCTCTCATCTGTGTTCATCTGTGCTCTCTGGGTGGAGTGATGGGGAGCAGGGTATGCACTGTGTGTTTGTCGTGCGGTTGCTGAATCTCGAAGGAACACTGTAAGACCTTGATGAAAAGGCGTTCCTGAAAAAGACAAAGTCCCGCGGCATCACGGAGAATGGGAGCCTCTGCAGACTGCACTCATTAAATATTTAAAACTCTAAGCAGAGCTATTAGTAATCCAACTTCCTGTTCCTTTCCTGACTGACTAAAACTGAGGCCTGCTGCATTCCTTAGGGAATCTGAGGGAGTTTAGATTTTTTCATAGTGGAAAAATCAAAGGCATCAGTGGAGGTGATTAACTGCGGTGTCACTCACTGAAGGGAAGTGATTTCTATTACAAGATTTGTGCTTCCCGAGTGTGTTGCATTCACGTTATGTAACAGGTAGGCCATTCTACTGCAGTCATGAAATTCATTTCTGTCTCCATCTTTTATCCTTTTTCGACTTATTCATCTTTCAGACAGATCTTGAAAATTATGACAAATATATGATAAGGATTAAACATTTTCCCAAACTGGAACATGTCCTGTATATATACTACACTCTTCCTGAAGTGTCTTATGGCTGTGATTTAGTGAATGCAATGGCTATGGTCTAAGCTTAAAAAATAGTTAATAAAAAAATACGAATTTCAAATGTCCATGTGGTTTATTCTGCCTCGCCTTAATTAATTTTCACCAATATCTTTTCCTTTATTTAACAAGGTCCTAAGAGAAAAGAAAGAGCTGTGTTTATTCAGTCTTGAATGGTTTCAAATTGTAATACAGTGCTGTTTTCATTTATTCCCTTTCCTCTGTGAGTCTGTTGATTTACGATTTTACAAGAATTATTTATTGGAGCCACTAAAAATGAAAGCTTGCCTTTTGTTTCACTCCCTTTAACAACAGTCGCGCTGGTAACACCAGTTATTCATGTGGAAATGTGTATTTGAATCAAGTGAATTTAATTCATTTGTTCTTTTTTTCAGTGGCACTGGCTTTGACTTCATCCATTAACCATCCCTCCTTCATTAAAGATTATCAATGAACAACAGCGAGGAAAGATAATTACTGTGACTTTGTGGTGGCAGGTGACATTTTTCATAAAATGTGTTCGCTGAGCAGTGAAGTGACTCCCTAGTGATCTTGTTAAAACTCACATTGACTACAGCCCCCAAATACTCCACCCCCTAAAACAACACTCCTGTCTATATATGTCCCCCTTCTCCACATCTCTCTCTCTCGCTCTCTCTCTTTCTCTCTCTCTCTCTCTCCCCCCTCTCTCCCTGTCCTGCTCTCTTCATCTCTTTTTTAATTTGGAGCCAACGCCCAGCTTCTGCAGTGCTGCAGTCTCTCTCTCTCTCTCTCTCTCTCTCTCTCTCTCTCTCTCACTTTCTCTCTCTCTCTCTCTCTCTCTCCCCATTCTCCTCCCTCCTCTTGTTCCCCTCTTTGCTTCTCTGCAGTGAGGAGGAGGAGGATGAGGTAGGGGAAGGGCTGCTGAGAGGAAGAGTGACGCTCACTGCAGCACTGTATGAGAGTCGCCCACCTAGACTCGCGGACGGACGGACAGACGGACACACAGCACGTAGCTCACACACCATGTTATATTTAACTCCTTAAACACCAAGCCCCCAATGGAAAACTTTAATTGCTCACTCATAACTACATACATTATACAAGGAATTACACAGTAGGTACTTATTAATAATCCATACATTTCATTAGTGAATAATAAGCCTTGCTTTTAACTTCCCAACATGGACATCCATATATTAAAAGTAATTATTCACTCAGGTGTATTGTTAGTCGTAGTTATGAGTTTAGAAAGTCCTGTTTTGAGGTTCTGAATGTTGATGGTTAACCACCTCATGCATACAGTGAGCCTTTCACTCATGCCTAGGCTGCTTTTCTATGGAGAAATGATTCCATGCTTTAGAAATGGTTACAGCCTTGACATTCACTGGAGCTTTAGAAATGGTTCTATAGAACCTCTAGAAGTGATTCAGAAAGGCCTTTCTATGTGATTCAATATATTCTGTAAAACTAAATCTATAAAGCGTTTACAGTGGGTTTGTAAACTCTTCAGAAAAGATGCACATCTTTATCAGCTGTTCAATAAAACCCTTATAAATGACTCTGTGAAGCCCTTAGAAATTATTCAAGAAGGCATTTACAAGCGATGGACTAAAACTTCTCAGTAAAGCTCTTCTAAATGACTCAGGAAGGCCTTTAATGCAACTTATCAGCAACAAGCAGGTGTGGCTGCATCTCTCTTTCTAACAAACAGCAGCACTTTTCTCTTGGTTTCTTCACATGACTGATCATATGTGCTCCAGTGTGTTGGAATGAAAACGGGCAACTACGCCTACCTAATATGGACGAGAATGGATGTCCCTTCAGTAAAGCTTTCTTACTTTTTCTACACCATTCCTCACTCAAAAGCCTTTGCTCTTTAGCTGTCTACTCACCCCATAAGTTTGTCCCATAAACCTACAGCTCCACATAGTAATGCAGCTGAGTGATGAGCTCAGCTTAATAGTTATTTCGTATAAAATGTTCTAGAATTTGTGTGTGTGTGTGTGTGAGTGAGAGGCTAAGGATCAGGCCAAATTGCATCAGCAGCAAGGCTAGAGCTATCAGGAGTGGAAATGTATGCTGAAGGTATTTCAGGAGACGTGATTAAAATGGATTACTCAATTCTTCAGAAACTCATCCAAGGACTCATCCATTAGCGCTCTGCAGAGAGGGCAGTACTGAAAACATATTAAGATGTGCTACATCTAACAAATGACACTGCTGGCCAGTGCCGGGCTGGAGAACATGAGGCGGTGCAAGGCCACGAGTCAGCAAAAAGCAAAAATAAGGGGTGGATGCAGCCAGAGCGGACAGAGCCGCACTTCACTCATGTCAATATCACTCAGAGGGCAAGTGCTGATACACTCACATGATGCTGGTCTATTAGAACCGTCTTTATATCTATAAATGAAATGGCTAAGAAGTAATAAATGCTTTGTTTCACGCTGCCTTTATGGATCAATATACTGTCGTCACATAGAACAAGGCTTTGCATGGCAAACACATTTGCTGTAATGTAATGCTTGTCAGAAAAGGGTCCCACACACATTGATCAGGTGCGGCGCTAATGCTGTCCTGAGGTGCTCTGGGGTTGTTCTCAAGAGGCGTCGTAATTCAACCCACCGGCTTCAGCAAAATTTCCGGGCAGGCCACTAAAGCAGCTCGATACTGCATCAGATTCAGTGCAGCAGCACAATCCTCCTTGTTAAACAAGAACAGCAAAGTAAAGGCCAGCATAGGGAACAAACCAAGAACTAAACGTAGCAGCATGTGTCCATGTTTACCTGAAAGAGCTGGGCCTGCTTTTGGCTTGAATCCCTATACAAGAACCCAAACGCTGCGCTTTAGAGATGAGCAGGGATTTTAGAGGTATGATAAAGGCAGGAAACTTTAGACTGTGCTGCGTATGACTAATGCAGCAAGCCCACAAGCAGTATTCCCCCAATCAGCATTTCACACAGAGAAAACCAGTAGTTTGCACTATTCTTTCTCTTGACAGGAAAGAAAGCTGCGATATTGAGATCTTGGCTCCGGTGGGATCACTCTGAAAGAAATTCTGAGCCCTGGCCAACTGCTTCTTACCCCTCAAGTGCTCTGGTATGCTGAGGCATTGACTGACTTCTGCTTGTCTGCCCAAAACTATAATGGCACTGCCAAATGCAGGACCATTGGAAGTCATTCAAGGCCCACGTCAACATGAATTACCTATCTTTATTTGAACAGCTGTAAGAGGTTACTCTATGTGTAACTCTTTTTTTCACAATAAAACTTTGTGGTTATCTTGGAAAGCAGTAGAAAGTATCTTGAATTGTTGATAAGCCTGATACTGCCATGGCTGCCGTGATTCTGTGTCTTGGTTAACATATAGGCTTGTTAAATTCTGTGTTGTTGCAAAAGTAAATGTGAAGAGCAGTAAGGGGTTTATGTTTCCCCCAAATATATAGTTACAACATAAAATTCTTTTTCTTCTTCTTCTTCTTTAGGCTGCTCCCTCCCATCAGGGGTCGCTACAGCAGATCAACCACGATCTGCACCATCGATGTGGCACAGTTTTTAACGCCGGATGTCCTTCCTGAGGTCACAATATTGAATAAAATCTTAAAATTAAACCTCTAATAAAATCAGATTCCTCATATAATAATAATAATAATAATAATAATATTGGTGGCACGGTGGCGCAGCAGGTAGTGTCGCAGTCACACAGCTCCTGGAGGTTGTGGGTTCAAGTCCCGCTCCGGGTGACTGTCTGTGAGGAGTTTGTTGTGTTCTCCCTGTGTCTGCGTGGGTTTCCTCCGGGTGCTCCAGTTTCCTCCCACAGTCCAAAAACACACATTGGTAGGTGGATTGGTAACTCAAATGTGCCCGTAGATGTGTGTGTGTGTGTGTGTGTGTGTGTGTGTGTGTGTGTGTGTGTGTTTGTGTGTGTGTGTGTTTGTGTGTGTGTGTGTGTTTGTGGTCATATCAACAATAATAAAAATACAGACTACTCATATCAAAGTGAATAAGAACAGAGAAAATCATATAAATAAATAACAGTATTGTAATTATATAGAATGGATATAAAGGCATAATACATAATTTGTTTTACATACTTACATAATAAAAAGAAATAGTAATAAACACATCTCGATGTGCTTGATGGTAAAGAAATGTTTTAAGTTATGGTTTAAAATGCCCACTAATCCTGCTTTTCTGATAAAGTGTTTCACAGTTTGTGGGCACAGGTGAGCTGCTTCCCTTAGTTTTAGGAGGATTTTGGAATATTTAGCGGGCTTGTGAAGGAGAACAAAACAACAGAGACTGAGTGATATAAAAGGCTGCTAAACTATGCAAAAGGCCGGCACAGTGGCACAGCAGGAAGTGTTGTAGTCACACAGCTCCAGGGACCTGGAGGTTGTGGGTTCATGTCACGCTCTGGGTGACTGTCTGTGAGGAGTCTGCTGTGTCCACATGGGTTTCCTCTGGGTGCTCTGGTTTCAATAACACATGTTGGTAAGTGGATCGGTGACTCAGAAGTGTCCATAGGTGTGAGTGTCACCCTGTGAAGGACTGGCACCCCCTCCAGGGTGTGCTCCTGTCTTGTGCCAAATTCCCTTGTTCAAGGACACCTCAGCTGTGGATTGAGGGAGGAGTGCTGTACTTTCACTTCCACTGCCTGGTCGTGGGAATCAAACCAACAACCTTTCAGTCCTAACACCCCTTCTCTAACAATTAGGCCACAGCTAAAACAGTTTGTACTGAGATTAGATATAATTAGATTAGATATAAAACACGACTGGAACTTCTCCAAAATGTCATTTAGTATTACACATACAGCAGTGTTTGTCCATATAGACCTTCCGTCCTGAAATATTTACAGTGTTTTGGCTCTAACAAACCAGATCTTACTTACCACAGACAGGATAATTATCTTAAAGTGAAGGAAAACATAAATCATGAAGCGGAAAGGATAGGGCATAAAGTGGGAGACATCTATCAGGCCTAGTCACAAGTTCTTTTGAGTTTGTCCTTTGCTGACATCTAGTGGCCGAATTAGGGAACTTCAAGAAATACATTAATGTTTTTTTTTATTTCTCGGCTTAGCCTCATATGGCTCCTACTTCCTGTTTAGTGCTTTTGCATTCAACTAATGAAACTGTTGCTTCGACACTGAAAGAGTGTTCTAAATATACTACAGTCAATCGTGCATTAATGAATATATATAAGTAGTTGTACATTAAACTTATAATGGCCCATAAACTATTATTTTAGGACAGTTATAGTGCACTATTCATTTGGTAACCATTTGAGATTCAGCAAGAAATAAGGGCAACAGCTAGGGCCGGACAATCATTCAATATCAATATATATCGCAATAAAAATGTTTCAATAACAATTATATAACTTTAAAACACATTTTCAATATTTTAGTATATACATTACTTATCAAAGACAAGTCAAGTCAAGAGAGTTTTATTGTCAATTCTGCATATGTACAGGACATACAAAGGATTGAAATTACATTACTCTCCTCTCCAAGATGCAGTAACATTTAACAAAAAATAGACTAAATTCAACTAGGCTAAGTATATAAATATATGAAAGTGAACAAACAGAAGACAAGTGCAGGACATATGATACCAGCAGCTCACTGATAGACATACACGAGTCAATGGGACACTGACTGAATACAGTAACCTGATTTGGAGGTAGGATACTGGATGTACAGGGCAGAGTAGACAATAGTGCAT
Organism: Hoplias malabaricus; assembly: GCF_029633855.1. Taxonomy (NCBI): domain Eukaryota; kingdom Metazoa; phylum Chordata; class Actinopteri; order Characiformes; family Erythrinidae; genus Hoplias; species Hoplias malabaricus. Next base: position 12,065,499 of record NC_089814.1, read on the forward strand.
GATAATCGTATAACAACTAAGTAAAGTGAACAAGTGCATACCTATTGAAAAGGTATAGGTGTTATGACTGATGGTCGTTAGAGGGTGCTGTCCAGTTAGTTTAAAAATATTAATATTGACAAAGAAAGAGGTTTATGTTTGACAGTGATGTCATGTTTCTTGTTTGTTCTGGGCAGTTTTTCTATGGGTTTTATGTTGTTTATATCAATAGCAGAATGATATTATAGGACTGAAATTTGGAAAGAAAAAAATGAGTGGAATGCAGCTTAATCGACTCCAGTGAGTGTTCATGACTTGTGCTCAGTGATTCCAGGAACGCTCCAGACACACAGTGACCCTTAAACAGGATAAATAAGATACAGAATGGATGGATGGATGGATTGTAATAAACAACCAGTCCAGTCACCTGATTATATATATAATCCCTATATTACTATTGCAGTTACTTAAGTAAGAGTCAAAATAAAAAAAAACCCTGAAGTTCTGTATTATTGATCATAAGAAACTTTTAAAGTATTATTTTAAACTCTCATATTTCTCAATCATGTTTTTCAAAACAGTGATCAATCCCTATTTAATGTAAAACATAATTAATAAGTTCATAAAGTTAATGTTTTCGTTACTCTGGTGCTGTTGTTGGACCAGGTGCACCGAGGACTCAGGAAGTGTTTTCCTCTTACTGTTTTCTACTAGCCAGTAAAGATATAACTGCCATGAAAATAATGTTATGTTTTACAGTTTTAAAATGTATCTCTATTTAACGTGGTAATATATTAATCACATAAATTATTGTTATAAAGTTTGTAGTGTTTTCATGAATGCCTATTCACATTCTACAAAGATATAGAGAACTATATCTTGTTAAATGTGCGGTGGTCTCCTCTTTCCGCTGGGGGCCGCTGTGTATATTTCTCGTCTTTCTGAAGAAGCCCAACGCCATTATTTTCTCCCAGAATGCCTTGCGCTTCCTCTTCCCTTCTGCGGCCTCAGAGCGTAAGTGTTCATTGCGGAGCTGAGGAAACAAAATACTGCTTTATCCGTCTAATATCACAGAAATCCTCTATACTGACACCAAAATATCACCTTAGTTAGCTTTTGTTATTCATAGTTGATCATATATGTGAATATTCCTGTGAATTGAGATGGATTTTAACGGTAATTGTCAGATTTCTGCGGGCGAGTCTGGTCCTTCGTTGGTCCCGGTGGGTTTTACACAGAGCAGTAAAAATGTAGCAAATGGCGGGTTTAGTAACAAACTTTTGGTTAATGTTCGTGACCGGGTGGACATTTGTTGGGGCCTCGTTGCTAGACCCGTTTGTTTTTTTTGAGTTTGGCTGTTTGAGATTCTTGGTCACCATTCAGCAGGAGAGGCTCATCGTGGGCTTCTTAGTGGAATGTTCCGTTCCACCTTAAATAATGCAGTGCCTGTAGCGCTACTTGAGGTGAAAATGAGGTTTTAAATGACGAAATGAACTTTTATTTCCCGTTTATTAGTTGCGTACCTATCGATTAAGGCATTAACTCACGTCTTGAAAGTTTATTTAAGGTGGAACTAAAATGTCCAGTAAGCTTTTATTCGTTTAAACCTTTTCTTTTAGTGTATTGAAAGCATATGGGTTGCAGTGATGACCATCTTAGGACACCTTTGGAATTGATAATGAAAATAACATTGTTTGAACCTGAGCAACCTATATTACTACTTGTACACCAGCTTAATGGATGTTGTCTGGAGCTACATCTAATATTTTGTTTCCTTTCCAGACCTGCAGAAATGGTCCGCTATTCGCTCGACCCCGAGAACCCGACTAAGTGTGAGTATCTAACCCCAGTCTCTCATTGAAAATGTTCGATGTGGAGTGATCTGTAATACAGAAATGTTCTGACATTTGGTGGCTGCCTCGCCACAGTGTCGCACGTTATATTCATCCATGACTAAACTGTCTTTTTAAGCAACTTTAAAACTAAACGTTTTAGTGATGTTTAGTAATCAGCATCATTTAAGAACTTGGCTGTGAGTGGCATTCATCCTATTTCTGGTTCCTGTTCTATAGAATTGAGCATTTCATATAAATACACTCTGAATGAACACCAAATCATTTAAAGCAATTGTGAAATTCCCTTTGTTTGTAAAGAGTGCCCATGGTTCCCAAGGTCTACTGTGGAGAATAGTTTCCACTCCTGGCTCTTAAGACTTTCAGTAATATGGAAGTATGAGTGCTGAACAAGTGTACTTTAGTTTTATAAAGACTGAATTGAGTGGTTAGTTTTGCCTAAAGTCACCAAGGATAATTCATCACTTGGGCCATCAGTTGATAACTGTTGCTGGCTTTGTGCTGTTTTGTAGAAAGCAGTTCTGTTTAATATGCAAAGGCTTAATTTTGTATATGCAATCTGTCTTCCCAACAGCATGCAAGTCGCGCGGTTCCAACCTTCGTGTTCACTTCAAGGTAAGGTTTCACTACTTCACTTTCTGGAAATTCAAAAAGCCCCATATTTTTGAGATGACCAGTAAGCTAAAACGTAAGAAAATTGGCCATTACCACAGTGTAGTTAAATGTTTGTAACTGTACACATTTGCTTACTTTGTACTTAAATTCTAGTGGTGAATATTTGGTGCTCTTACTGGGCATGTTAAACTAAGTGTTGCCAACTGAAGGAGTTGCATGTAATTATTTGTAGTACTTTGGCCATGCCCGCCTCATGAAGTGTTGCATATCCACACAGCAGCTGCAATGATGACCACTTAGGACACCTTTGGATGAATGATGAAAAGAACTTTGAATTTCTGAGCAGCTTTTTATTGTGGAATGCAATTTTAATCAGTGTTTTTAGTTTTGTTTTTTGAGGGGTTTCCCCTAACTGGGCTGTTTTCTCTCTCTAGAACACCCGTGAGACTGCCCAGGCCATCAAGGGCATGCACATTCGCAAGGCAACCAAGTACCTGAAGGATGTCGTAGTCAAGCACCAGTGTGTTCCTTTCCGCCGTTACAATGGTGGTGTTGGTCGTTGTGCTCAGGTAAGAGTCAGTTGTATACAGTGTATGTTCATGGGTGTAGGTTGTGGTGATGACATTCTTAGGACACCTTTGGAATTTATCATGAAAAGAACTAAATTTATCTGAATAACCTGTTAACTCTTCAGTGTAAGAGGTGGGGGGTTTTTTTCTTGGTTTTAATATTTCTTTTCTTATAGGCCAAGCAACATAACTGGACTCAGGGACGCTGGCCCAAGAAAAGTGCAGAGTTCCTGCTCCACATGCTGAAGAATGCCGAGAGCAATGCTGAGCTTAAGGTATTTGAATATGTAGAGTTATGTATATATTAATATATAAAGGTGTTAATTACATTTGTCTTAACTGTTGTTTGGTAATATTGTCTAGTTCACTCTACTGTGGCTTTTTAAGCGTATCTATTTAAATGTTAACACATGGAAATTTATTTAAATCACTTTATGCCACTTCAGACATAAATCAGTGACAGTCATTTCAGTGCATTGTAGCATTATATATTGCAAACCTAACATCAGATTATTTATTTACTTTTGAATTGTCCATCTTTCTTTTTAAGGGTTTGGATGTGGACTCTCTGGTGATTGAGCACATCCAGGTGAACAAGGCCCCCAAGATGCGCAGGCGTACTTACCGTGCTCACGGACGCATCAACCCTTACATGAGCTCCCCATGCCACATTGAGATGATCCTCACTGAGAAGGAGCAGATTGTTCCTAAACCAGAAGAGGAGGTTGCTCAGAAGAAAAAGGTAAGATTTTGTATTTGTGCTATTTTACTGCTGAAGTTCCTGTCTGTGGTTGCAATGATGACTTCTTAGGACACCTTTGGATTAATGATGAAAATAATCAAATATTCTGAGCAACCACTAACTCATTGTTCCGTAATGTAGTGTGATGTAATCAGATGATAGGCTAGAGCTGACGTTGTCTGTAACTGTAGTTGAATGATTATAACCACTGGTTGATTTTATGTACTTAATTGTGTGTTTGTTTTCTCTGCTAGGTTTCCCAGAAGAAGCTGAAAAAGCAGAAACTTATGGCCCGGGAGTAAATGTAAATAAATTTCACCATTCTTACCCAATGTTGGTGTGCATCGTTTTTTTGTGGATCATCAGCTGGATTCTTTTCTCTTAGGTTTTCAGTTTTTCACTTGGACAGTATACCTGTTTGCTCCACAGACTGAGCATGTACATAGTTTCGTCTGGTTGTCGGGGTCTGCCTATGGCCTTAGTTGAGCTAAGATTGTTGAAAGTGGGTAGATCATATTTTGAAAAGTTACAATGTGAGCTTTTTATTTTTTTCCCCAGGTAAATTGGTGGAAGCATGCTAGAACCTTTAAATTACATTTGTTGTAATTTTACATGATTCGTGTATTGAAAGCATTTTGTGCTTTTGTGACACATCAGTTTGTGACTAAATCTATTCCACAAAACAATACTGTCTGGGGACGATTTGATTTTGAATGCAACATTTGGTGTAAACTTCCACTGTGGGTTTAGTTTTTCAATTGACCCAGTTATGCCAAAGATGGTATGAGGATATTTTTATTTTACACTAGGACCATGGGATTTTTCTTTCAATAAATACTTGGCATTGAGTTATTTATATCAGAACCACTTTAACCCCCTGGAGTCTGAGGGGTTTTCAGACACCTTGGTGTAGTCTGACATGCCTTGATTGTTTTACAAATTGTACGCATCTGAAATGATTTTTTCTCAAAGTGTTACACATGCATTTTTCAGAACTATCTCTGCAACAACAGTGTTGAATCAGTAAGAGTGTCATACATCTATATTTTGATTAAATTTACTCTAAACTTAGACTTTCCAAAAACCTATTTTCAGAAGTGCTGATATACTGTGAAAAAACACATTCTAAACATTTCTCACCGGGACCTTTGAGGTCAAAACTTTGTGAACATGGGTCTTGGCAACACACTGCTGATTCTACTTTTCATAAATTGTATGTAATTTTATACTTAGGACATAACAAATGTGAGGTGACACTCTGTTTTTCTCAGTCACTGGCTCCTACGTTGCATATGTATGAAGATAGGTGCGAAAACCGAGGTGCGAGGTCCCCACCCCACTGCCTAATGAATGGCCCATTAGCTGTCACTGCCACAGCTGTCAAAAGAGAAGAGACCAGAGGCAGAGTTTATCACAGTTTATTTAAAAAAAAGAGAACTAAACAAGCAATAAAAACAAAAAAATAAATAACTGGCATGAATTAAAATAAATGGAAAATGTGTTCACATGTAAACATAGTGATAATATACTAAAGATAGTCATACTGTATATCCTTGTGTGTGTATATATATATTTGAGTCAGTTCAACAAAAGATGCCAGTCTCTAAAACAGTTTCTGTCTGGCTGCATGCAAAGGTAGACATCACACTGTTCACATTTCCATGGAAAACTGTTCCAAGAAACAGTTTTCTGTACCACTTCAAAGTTTTGTGCTGAGTTGTGTAATGCAAAATGCTAAACTTGCAGAGCAGATGTGGAAGGACCATGTGTTTACACACGTTGGTGGTTGCAGACTTGGTTGCTGCTGTTGTCTTTTGCTCGGAGGTGGAGTATTTTCCACATTTCTGAAAGAAAAATAATAAGAAATGTGAGCTTCTGAGCAGTTACAAAGATTAGCTATACATGCCAACAGTCACTACAACTAATAATTACTTGTATTTCAAATACAGTACTTACATATGACCTATGTATAGCAGTACATAGCATAACAAGCTACATAGGATGACACTATCACATTCACACAGGCCATTTACACATGACATTACCACACTAGGCTAAACATATACAGCCATAAGCCACACTTATGGTACTGGAGCCTCGCATGGTAGTGTTAGCACTCTCAGCATGAACACTCAGATTAGCAACAGGCTACACTTGAATGTCCCGTTTACACAACAGCAGGTTTTTTTTACATTCATTTATGCTTTCATATACAAAGTAATACTTATTTAATTTATTCTTTGTTTTAATTTATCCGGAATTCGCGGAGTGTACACAGTGAGCGCGAAGCGTGGGTTTGTTTCATTTGAAAGGAAATATTTCACTTACCTATCACAAAAACCCTCCTTCGGATCAATCCGCATCTCAAAATAAATCTTTCTTCGTCACTGTCCTCCCCGCTTTCGTCAGATGAGCTGAAATTCTCTTCATTTTCCAGAACAAAGCTCTCCTCCGCAGCTCCCGTGAGTGCGACATGACGAAGCTCCACGTAAACAATTCCGCGACATGTGCTCTGTGTTTGGGCGTTTTCATGCAAATTATCAGCCAATGATCCTCCACTAGTAGCTGCCGAATTACCATAGTGTTAACATATGAATGGCAGAACGCGTCTATGGGCGGAACAAAAAAGCTTGTGCCTCAAAAATGTGCCGGTTGTTATTTACGCTTCTCTCACAAGAATATAAATATATATATCGTTTCATCCTATGTATAGTTGGAAAGTAGACCCTTCAAGGTTTCCGAGGTATGTTGTATTTTTTTTTAGGATAAAATCTCGCAGAGTTATATACGTGTTTATGTGGAATTTCAATTTTATCCCGCCGGCGGCATAGCCGACCTCTAAAGTTTGGTGTTGTGATACCACAGAGAATCTGAAGCTCACTGGAAGTAATGTGCAACTCGAAGCATGATCACAAAAGTGGTTCTAAATACTGGTCCTGGTGAGTCACTTGTCTTAACAATATAGACGTTCCTCTGCTTCAATGAACCTCATGCAACTAATGCACTACTTAACAACCCTTTGGAAAGTTGGGAGTCAGCAGGGAAGGTGGCGGAACCATGCTGAAAATGGAGCAATTTTTGGTGTCTTGAACAATGGGACCAGATTAAACTTCCCATCTGAAAGCTGGTCAAGTATATTCTGCTGAGTCTAATAACCCCTGATCCAAATATGAAGATGTCTCCCTGACAGCTCCCAGTTTGATTTGGAAGCTTCCACCATAGAGCTTAGATCAGGGTGATGTACAAAGACAACACACAAAGTTTAAATATATATAGAAATAAATCAATGTTTCTATCAGTGATACTGGGACAATGCAGGAATCTGGTTGAGGTATTTTTTTTAAATATGGTGAAACATTCTCTGCTTGACTGGGATGAAAAGCAATGCTCTCCTGATACACCTTAGAATGGGAGAGTCATGTCAGGGACAAGGAACACGCACAAAACAATGAGGAAAATAAGGAAATATACAGCTACAACATAGTTATGGCAGAAAATTAGTGCCTCATCACAGGCTGCCAACTTGTTTTATTCGAGGGTGGTATTTTTGTATTGAAACCACAATTTTTAAATATCAAATGTGCCTAAAGTAATTAAATTGCAGAATATTTCATCTTTTATCAAACATTGATGTGCTTTCTACTTTTGTCAAAATATGTCTGAAAACTGGGCAATCTGGCTGACTAAGCCAATAAACCGTGCTTGGGTCTTTTTTAATAGAAAACAATTAGTTAAATTACTGTATTGTATTGTACCCTATAGGCAGGAGTCTGTTTTAATGTGCTGTAACATCAAAACGTCAATCCAGTGTTACGCCACCAGAGGGCGGTAAGTCGCCGCTGAGAAAGGCGAGGGACTCTTTCAGTGAGGACGAATATGGATTACATTCACTTTAACGGGAGAAATTAGAACATCTATCCCGACCACCAGTTAGTGAGGTTTGAAGAGTGAAACAGTGAAAAGTAATACGAACTACTGTATGGAGCTGTAATTTGCTTTAAAAAGCTACAAATACTACATCACTGTAAAGGTCCTCCTCTAAAGACCTGAAAACATACAAAAAAAAGTGACAAAATCAAAGACAGTTAATAAGTCTTTCATCATCATTCACGTATATATAATTTGATTAAGGTCAGTTAAAAAGATAAATGTAAGAATTTGACAAACACCCTGTCAATGGACCGTGTGCTCCTAGACACAAACAGTAAAAACATGCCATCAAAGCTATAACACTGGTCTTAAAGTTCAACTCTGCAACTTAAATGAGATTTAAAATATAATTAAACACACTAACACAAAGTTGGCATCAAACCAGAGTGTACTGAGTTAAGTGCAGTCTAACCACGACCGTACACACTTACAAATGATGCTTCTACAAGGGCTCTTTAATAAACGAAATGGTTCTCTTTAGAGAAAATTTTCTTTGTATTGTGAAGGGGTTCTTCATATTGATGTAGAATGTGCTACAAATGGTTATATAGAGTACCTTTTAGAAAAGGGTTCTATACTGCACCAAAAAGGGTTCCTCTATTGCTACAATGTCAAGCTTGTTAAGAACCGTTTTTGGTGCCATATATAAGCCTCCAACCAAAAAGAATATCCATCCAGCAGCGTCCCGTGTCCACCGATGAGGGACTAGAAGACAACCAACACAAACTGTGCAGCAACAGATGACCTACTGTCTCTGACTTTACATCTACAAGGTGGACCAACGAGGTAGGTATATCTAAGAGTGAGTGGATACAGTGTTTAAGACTCTGTAACAGAGATAAGAAAGTATGCAGAGAAACAGCTGGAGAACTGTCTGTAATTGTAGAACTACAAAGTGATCCTGTATGGTCAGAGGGGGTTGATAAAAAGGAAAAGGACGTATATACAAGGTAGGTGTTCCTAATCCAGTGATTGTTCGGTGCAGTGAATTAATATAGGGAAGTGGTTACCTGATGGTATTGATGAAAAAAACAAACTGTAAAGTTTCCTTATTAGTTTGTACAATATGACAACTGTCATATTGAAAGCTACATTTTAATCTTTGAAGCTAAGTTATCTTAGCTGTTATCACTTGCCATTTCTGAGAAATTTTGCAGGAGCTGGAAAAAACATTTTTTAAACATTTGTCAGTATTTGGTAGGGTTTGGCAGAATTGGAAAATGATCATATTAGGTAGTAGTTGGTATTGATTGGTAGTGTTTAATTATGGTAGTATTTGGTAGTACTTTCCACTTGTAAAATTTGCTTGGTAGTATTTGATATTGTTAATGTCTGGCAGTTTTATGTTTGATAATGTTTGCTAGTCAAAGGTTTATTGAGTTTGATTGTATTTGTTAGTGTTTGGTTGTATTTGATATTGTTGATGTCTGGCAGTGTTATGTTTGATAGTTTTTGCTAGTCAAAGGTTTATTGAGTTTGGCTGTATTTGTTAGTGTTTGGTTGTATTTGATATTGTTAATGTCTGGCAGTGTTATGTTTAATAGTGTTTGCTAGTCGAAGGTTTGTTGAGTTTGATTGTATTTGTTAGTGTTTGGTAGTATTTGATATTGTTAATGTCTGGCAGTGTTATGTTGGATAATGTTTGCTAGTCGAAGGTTTATTGAGTTTGATTGTATTTGTTAGTGTTTGGTTGTATTTGATATTGTTGATGTCTGTCAGTGTTATGTTTGATAGTGTTTGCTAGTCAAAGGTTTATTGAGTTTGATTGTATTTTTGTTAGTGTTTGGTTGTATTTGATATTGTTAATTTCTGGCAGTGTTATGTTTAATAGTGTTTGCTAGTTGAAGGTTTGTTGAGTTTAATTGTATTTGTTAGTGTTTGGTGGTATTTAATATTGTTAATTTCTGGCAGTGTTATGTTTGATAGTGTTTGCTAGTTGAAGGTTTGTTGAGTTTGATTGTATTTGTTAGTGTTTGGTAGTATTTGATATTGTTAATTTCTGGCAGTTTTATGTTTGATAGTGTTTGCTAGTCAAAGGTTAATTGAGTTTGATTGTATTTGTTAGTGTTTGGTTGTATTTGATATTGTTAATGTCTGGCAGTGTTATGTTTGATAATGTTTGCTAGTCGAAGGTTTATTGAGTTTGGTTGTATTTGATATTGTCAATGTCTGGCAGTGTTATGTTTGATAGTGTTTGCTAGTCAAAGGTTTATTGAGTTTAATTGTATTTGTTAGTGTTTGGTAGTATTTGATATTGTTAATGTCTGGCAATGTTATGTTTGATAGTGTTTGCTAGTCGAAGGTTTATTGAGTTTGACTGTATTTGTTAGTGTTTGGTTAATGTCTGGCAGTGTTATGTTTAATAGTGTTTGCTAGTCAAAGGTTTATTGAGTTTGATTGTATTTGTTAGTGTTTGGTAGTATTTGATATTGTTAATGTCTGGCAATGTTATGTTTGATAGTGTTTGCTAGTCGAAGGTTTATTGAGTTTGACTGTATTTGTTAGTGTTTGGTTAATGTCTGGCAGTGTTATGTTTAATAGTGTTTGCTGGTCGAAGGTTTATTGAATTTGACTGTATTTATTAGTGTTTGGTAGTATTTGATATTGTTAATGTCTGGCAGTGTTATGTTTGATAGTGTTTGCTAGTCGAAGGTTAATTGAGTTTGATTGTATTTGTTAGTGTTTGGTTGTATTTGATATTGTTAATGTCTGGCAGTGTTATGTTTGATAATGTTTGCTAGTCGAAGGTTTATTGAGTTTGATTGTATTTGATATTGTCAATGTCTGGCAGTGTTATGTTTGATACTGTTTGCTAGTCAAAGGTTTATTGAGTTTGACTGTATTTGTTAGTGTTTGGTAGTATTTGATATTTTTAATGTGTGGCAGTGTTATGTTTGATAGTGTTTGCTAGTCAAAGGTTTATTGAGTTTGATTGTATTTGTTAGTGTTTGGTTGTATTTGATATTGTTAATGTCTGGCAGTGTTATGTTTGATAGTGTTTGCTAGTCGACGGTTTGTTGAGTTTGATTGTATTTGTTAGTGTTTGGTTGTATTTGATATCATTAATGTGTGGCAGTGTTATGTTTGATAGTGTTTGCTAGTCGAAGGTTTATTGAGTTTGATTGTATCTGTTAGTGTTTGGTTGTATTTGATATCATTAATGTCTGGCAGTGTTATGTTTGTTAGTGTTTGCTAGTCGACGGTTTGTTGAGTTTGATTGTATTTGTTAGTGTTTGGTTGTATTTGATATCATTAATGTCTGGCAGTGTTATGTTTGATAGTGTTTGCTAGTCGAGGGTTTATTGAGTTTGATTGTAAATGTGTTTGAAAAACTATCATAATTTATATAGTGTCTGGAAGTATATGGTTGTGTTTGATAGCTTGGCAGTATTTTGTAATGTTTGGTAGTGATAGAATTAAGGGGTTTTGCACCTATTTTTAAGACCAACGTGTGTATGTTAAGGTTAACTCTCACTAATGATGATTATAATAAGTGGTGTTTGGTAGTGGTGGTGATTGGTGGAGTGGTTTTTGCTGTAGTGGAAATGTAAAGAATAAGGTAATGGTAGTATTTGGTAGTAGTAGTAGTAGTTAGGCAGTGTTTTAAAATATATATTAGAATTTCTTCATGTTCTGTAGTGCTTTGTAGTATTTGGTAGAGTTTGTTAATAGTCTTATATTGTGTTGTATAATATTTGGTAGTATTTGGCAGTGTTTTACATTGTTTGGTATTTGTTAGTGTTTGGTATAAACTATAGACTTGTATAGACTTCAGCACAGACTCTTTCATAGTGCTATTGGTAGTGTTAGTGTGTTTGGAAGTATGCATTTGCTATTTAATAGTGTTTGTTAATGTTAATATTTAGTACCGTTATGTTTTTAATGTTTTAGAGTTTATTGTAGTGTTTGTGTATTGGTGGAGATAGGCAGTGATTGGTAGTGTTAGGGTTGGATATCAGGGAGTTGTTGAGTTAGCTAGTTTGGCGGAGTTGTGGTGTGTTTAGGGTTTAGCTCTGGACCTGTATCCTGTCTCTGATGGTGAGCAGATACTGGGTCAGTTCTGGAAGGGTTCTGTTGTGTTAAAAGTGGGCGGCAGAAGCGCGGGTGAATGTGCAAATGAAAGCGGTGAATACAGTGAACCAATGAAGGCAAAGCTGTAAGGGGTGGGGTGTGGGGGTATAGTGGGTGTGGATGGGGGTGTGGGGGGTATACAGTTCTGCCCCAGTCCACGTCACGGCAGTGCTTTGTCCAATGGCGCGCGTGCTGAGCGCGCCTCTGCTCTTGGAGCCACATCCACCAAAAGTTTGGGGTTTCGCAGCAAAAAGACGGCGGGGTTGATGAAAATGTTTTATTATCTCTCACCTCTCCGAGTGAACCGCCGAGACTCGCCGCGCTTTTATTTACACTCTTGACAACGTCTCCCATTCAGACTCAGCCTCTCTCTCTCTCTCTCTCTCTCTCTCTCTCTCCCTCTCTCTCTGAGTAAAGGAGAGGAAATGCCTCTCCTTCGAGATGTGCAGAGTTGTATGGAGCTGTCTGGATTTCTCCTGTGAGGATCATTAGCCACGCGCGCTGACGGACTGGAATTTTACGCGATCAAAAACACAAACTATTTCAATTTTTCAAACAAAAAAACTTGTTGATTCTGTGTTATTGACTTTATTAAGACCTTGTTCTGATGAGTGTTCTTCATTTCGACTTGCGCTGATGCAGAAGAACCTGGTGCCGCTTCGCTGCTTTTTTGCGTTTTTGCGCACGAAATTCCGAAGGAAAATAATTTTTTAAAAATCGCCACATTATTGCAGCGACTTCAAACGAAGCGCGGCGTATCTCTTTTGTTTTTTCCATAGTCATTCAAAATTGACATTTTTTTTAATTCAAAGACGTAAAACAGAAAAATTCCTCTACTTTTTAAAACTTCAAATTACATTCCCCACTGTTTTTCTTCATCAAAACGCTATTTACATATTTAAGAAACAAGTCTCAACATTTTTGCTGAGACTGCAGACCTGTGTTTTCATTGATACCGTTATTATCTTGTCGTGTCCACGTAGAGGTGATGCTGGCGGTGGGTCAGATGGAGGGCTCTCGGCAGGGCTCGTTTCTGCTCGGCGCCGCTCCTCTGGCCGCGCTGCACTCGATGACGGAGCTGAAGGCGCCGTTGTACCCGTCATACCCGCTCTCCTCCTCCGCCTCGCCCACCGCGGCGTCGCCCAACCCGGGGGTCCCGGCCTCCTCTCCGGGCTGTAAGACGCCCACAGGACCACCGACAGCCCCACAGTGCGGACTCGCCACGCCGCACGGCATCAATGACATCCTAAACAGACCCTCGGCGCTCTCCTCTTCTTCCTCCTCTTCCTCTTCTTCCTCATCCTCTTCCTCCGGGCCCGCCGCCACCTCCCCCGCGGCGCTACTCTCGGGGTTGCCCCGCTTCAGCAGCCTGAGTCCCCCGCCGCCGCACCACGGCCTCTACTTCAGCCCTGGAGCAGCCGCCGCCGCCGCCGCCGTGGCCGCTGGTCGCTACCCTCCCAAGCCACTCAGTGAGCTGCCCCCCAGGACCCCCATCTTCTGGCCTGGGGTGGTCCACAGCCCCCACTGGAGGGACGCCAGGTTCACCTGCTCTCCGCGTAAGTGTACTACAGTAGCCTGTAAACTCTTATAACCTCAGTATGAATTATAATATTGTGCATAAATATAAAAATCCCAGGTATTCTGACCAGCTCTAACTTTATTTCACGTGACAAACGTACAGTTTTAAGGATGAGTTTAATTCACAAACACTAAAATGATCTTAAATTATGCATTTTCAGCATTTTAGCAGTTTGCTGAATTTTACACATTGCATAAAATAATATTTTTTAAACTCACAAACTGCTCTAATTTCCCCTCAAAAATTCAACACATTTTTAAATTTTTTTATATTTAGATTTTTGAATAAATATGAGTTCAATAATAAAACACACCTGACAACAAAGAAGAAACTATCCCAATATGAAAGGGTTCCACTGACTCAACTCGTGTAGAAAAGACACTTTGAATCAAATCAAGGAAATGTTTCCAATGTCCTGAAGTGTTGAAGTGTCTGCTGCAGCCGATGTTCCTGATGTTGCTGATGTCCGTTGTGGAGGTGCTCCGTGCTGTGCTCATAGTGCTTCAGTGAATTTCAGGAACGAATGTGTCTTAACTGTATTATAGTCACTGAAAGTGAAGTGAATAAAACACGTTTCAGTTCTCCATCACAAATCATCTGTAGTGTGAAGCTGTTCTGGGCCTAAAGGAGCCTCTTGGAGAAACTCCAGTATCTAACAAGTTCTGCTGATGATTATTTCTGTGATTCTCATCAACCTATTAAAATAAATCTTCTCTTAATGAGAAACAGAATTAAATCTATATTTTTCTCAGTGCTTAGATTGTTGTTCCGTTTTAGACCCCCTGACCTGACCATATTAACCATTCTCATCTGACCACATTAAACCTCCTGACCTGATGGGCCATGACATCCATCCTCTAACTCAGCTGCTCCATCAACTTGCTGGGATACCACTACAATACATGTAGACTACTGTAGTACGAACATATCACTGCATTAACGCACAAGAGCATTCATCTCTGTGTATCACCTCCTCTTGTTTTTCTGCTGTGATTTTTAATCATATTTCGTTTATAGTCTATTATAATATTTCATGTGGAGTGTTTATACACAGCAGATTCTCCAGTGTTAGTGTTAACACAGAGAGTGTTACATTATTACACTAACACTGTTGGTTTAACACTGATGAATTTGGTGGAGATGATAGAGATTAACGAAAAATATGCAAAACAAAACACACACTTACTCTGACAATAGAGTGAACCCAGGTCTGAGTTGAGTTTTACTTCACTAACCTGTGCCAGTCTAATAACTCAGTATGTAATTCTTCCTTTTTTACACACAGTACAATTAAGTTACACGCAAAATACTGCTCCTTCTTCTGGATTTTAGATCTTTTAGTTAAATTAATATAAATTAATAAATACAAATAATTAAAAAAACATCCTCTAGGGAACAAACACTTGCTGCTGCCTTGTGCCTGTGTTAGTGTTATTCCCGTTAGTGATTTTTGCATCTATAGTTTTCATATAGTGCTTGATATGATGTGACTGGTGATGCACACTGATGACACTTGTGTATTTACTCTATGTGTTTTCAGATCAGAACTCCGTGCTGCTGGATAAAGATGGGAAGAGGAAACACACACGGCCAACATTCTCCGGGCAGCAGATTTTCGCCCTGGAGAAAACTTTCGAACAAACCAAGTACTTGGCGGGACCCGAGCGCGCGCGCCTCGCCTACTCTCTCGGAATGACCGAGAGTCAAGTGAAGGTAAGAGAACAGCACCGAGTACACACGGATACACCCCCATTAAGGCATTATATTATATATATATATATATATATGTGTGTGTAGAGAGAGAGAGAGAGAGAGAGCGAGAAAGACAGCACGTCTTTGCATTTTTATGCGGCATATAATCTACGAATAATCTCGCATTAAAATCAGAAATTTAAGGCATTATAATTTATAGGGAATTCAAATATTTATCCCGTAAAATTATAATAACATTAACAAATATATCCAATATCGTACAGTTTAATGACTCAGGCCTTTTTAGTGCTGGAAGCCTAGCTCAGTGTGTCAATGAATTCAAAACACCGCGAGTCAGAACAGAAATATGTTTGTTTGAAATAGCTTAAAGGTCAGCTGTGATTTATTTTAAGTGCTGAACAATCGTGTTCATTTTTCTCTCTCTCTCTGTGTGTGTGTGTGTGTATAATGTCAGAATAAACGTAATAATTTATTATCAATTTTGCAAAAAAAAAAAATCATGTTTCAAATATTTATTGACATATGAATGAAAGATAAATGCGCAACATATTCAACAGTAGAAAAACAAAGTATTGTAATATTTAGCTAGGAAAAAAATTGATATTTGTAATAATGCAACAACAACAAGAGCAACAGAAATAATAATAACAATACTACTGCTATTATTATTATTATTATTATTATTATTATTATTATTACTATACTTTATTTGATAATGTGTATTGAATAATTGATTATGTTGTTCTGATTTGGACTTGTATGAAACGAATAATTATTTAGGATCCATAATGAATCTTAGTGAATTATGATTAAGGATGTTTAAGGATTTTTTCCGCAGATTTGCACAGATCTGAATTATGGATTATTACTAATTGTGTTTTACGTTTGTAATATTTTGTTTTGATCAGAGCGATTCTGCGTCATTGATTATTTCTGTTTTCTTGTATATTATCGATTATTCTGAGTGGATATGATTTATGTGAATGATTTTGTTATACTCTGCTTTCTCAAGTCTCTGATTACTGATGAATTTTCTTGTGATTTGAACAGATCTGTTATAGATTGATCGTTATTTTTATTTTGCGATGAGCTGACGTGGTTTATCGATGATTTTGTGAGTGTGAGAGTCTGGTATATTATGGTTTATTTTGGTCTGATTTGTGTGTTTGAGACTGATTCGTTTAATAGTGATGATTCTTGCTATTTTCTTGCACATCTGCTTGATTAAACATTATTTTTTCTAGTGTTTTGTAGTAGTGGATTATTCATAATAATATGGTTGCTCTATGTGGATCAGGTCTGGTTTATTAAAGTCGGTTTCTCTTCTGTTGTGACCAGGTGTGGTTTCAGAACCGCAGGACTAAATGGAGGAAGAGGCACGCGGCTGAAATGGCTTCCGCAAAGAAGAAGCAGGACTCGGAGACCGAGCGGCTGAAGGGCGCCTCGGAGAACGAGGAGGAGGACGACGACTACAACAAGCCACTGGACCCCAACTCCGACGACGAGAAGATCACACAGCTGCTGAAAAAACACAAAAACAACCCGGGTCTCCTCGCGCACACCGACAGCGAGGGCTCGTAGAGGAGGAAGACGAAGAGGAAGAGGATGAAGAAGAGAAGAAAACATTGACTTGCGCGCGCGCACACAGACACACACACACAGACACACACACACACACATACTTTAACACATCTTCAGTTGTGTGTGTGTGTGTGAATGGAAAAATGATGCAAAGCTAAAGCATCTCTCTCGGAGGAGCTCTTGCAGCAATAGAGACAATTAACTGGACATGTACAATAAGAGCGTGGGTTCTGTCCAATAGAAAATATTACTGTGAATATTTATGTGTACAAATATCTCATTTTTTTTGTAAAGTTAACACCTCCAACTCTCTTCGTCCCCGACCCCAGTTCTCATTGGGCTGTTTCACTCGAATTCAACGAGGGTCTGCACTCTAATTAATATAAACAGCCTTTAAAAAAGTAAAAAAGTTCTGCTCAGTGGAAACAAGAGCTCGACTCTCTTCGGTTTCCTTTCCTTGGCCACAGTTGTTGACGGTCCTCTGAGCGGCCTGCGCTCTGCAGTGTAAATAATAAACGGACGTTTAACAGTGAAACTATATTTGTAATATAAAAAATAGTGTTCGTCTCATAATGATAGAATGATGTTCCCTTTACTTTTTCACACTTTAATTTATGAAAAAAAAAAGAAATCTTTCATTTGGTAACAGTGTCTGAATCCGGAAAATGCGCTTTGCATATTCGTGTGTATTGCACTTTTATTTAATAAAAAAATGAATATTATTATGACCCTCCTTTATTTGATTACCGTTGCTTTAATTTTTATTGTTATTTTTATTGTTGTTAATTTATAAAATCTGAACGTACTCTATTTGCCCAAGTAACAAAATTATTACAATTTCGATATATAACAATAAAAATGGTTTATATATTATTACTATTATTATTACTATTATTATTATTATTATTATTATTATTATTATTATTATTAATATATAATAATAATAATAACAATAACAATAATATGAATATGTGCCTGGCCTTCCGCTTTCCGCTGTTAGGAAACATGACTGTATTGCCTTCTGTGGACCAGGATGGAGACCTGGTTTTCGCTGTAGTGAAGGTGGAAGGGCTCCAATGTTTATGGTGATCATAAGCACAAATTAAATGTAAAAAAAAAAAGTTGCAAACCGTGTTCTCAGACTTAGTCACTTAATTAAGTCTGTGTGCGATTATACAAGCCAGTAATTCTCATCAGGACATTTAATTTAGAAAAGACGAGTGATATGCAGTTTTCCGACCAAATCAACCAAGGTCTGCAAAAAAAAAAAAAAAAAAAAAAAAAACCACTAGCGGGAGAAATGTCTTACACCGGAATGACTTTGTGAGTGACCCCGACTCTGTTTTAAACACTCGTATCTATTAATAACAGTTTACTTTAAATACACACAATATATAATTTTACACTGATTTATCTTCAGCATAAATGTGTTACATGTCTAGGCTTTTATTGAGCTAATCTACTGGGCCTTGGCTACATTAAAACCTTCAAATCACACTTCTCTTTTTAGTAATATAAAATACCGAAATTAATTCTTTTTTTTATTACTAAATATGTGTAAGGAATATTTAATATTTTACGGTATGTTTTTGTCGAGGGAAGGATATAAGTAGAATTTTATTTTTTACCATTTCAGTTTATTCAACTCGATTCCCATTTAATCAAAATAAAACCGAACACAAAACAAAAACTCGGTTCGTGAATCAAAAAAAAAAAAAAAAAGTTTGCGTTCCAATATTCACGCGCGCCTATAGGAAGGGCGCCTAGACAGTGCTAATAGTTCTACCGGCAGAGTCCTGGAGAACAGCTATCGAATAATAATAATAATAATAATAATAATAATAATAATAATAATAAGACTTTTATAACTTCAGGTGAGGTATTTTATACACTGCCAGAATTGTCGAAATGGAGCGCGCACAGAACTCGTAGTGTGTCAGTAGTCCTTTATCTGAACTCATCTACGCGCATGAGCACGTGACGTAGGCTACTTGCGCGGCAGTTTTTTCAAGGAGATTCAGTTAAACCAAAAATGAGTCCTCTTAACCCGCGTGAACCGAGAGGGTATGCTCTTTTATCCTTTTATTTTTCTTCACAATGTCTGTTGGGAGGCCTAAGTAACCGTTTATTCATAATGATACAATTATGCACTGTTTAGTTTGCTATTAAATTAGACTCGGACGTGCTGCTTCTGTGTTTTAAGGTCAACCTCAGGTCATCGATTAAAACCCAGAAAAAACTAATCTTTCTTTGTTCATCAAAATGACGAATAATTTTCACCTATAAAAATGAATACACCATGCCTTAAAATGTAAGTAGATATAACTCTACACTTTCGTTCGGTATGTGTGTACATGCAATTGGTTCCTTCTCTCTCTCCTTACCTCTCAGGGCTTGTGGGCCCTGACCCATACATTTTTGGGATTTGGGATTATTTTGAATTTCCATATTTTCAGTTCCAAACCAAAATGCTTAGCTATGTTGTTGGATGGTTATTTCTCTTATTATGCGTTTTAGGCATAAAACATATTCACAACTTGTTCACAGCATTAAAAAAACATTTATTTATTTTTTACTGGAGGGAAGTTTAAGTCTGAACATGAATTCTTAGTAGCTTACAAAAGGATGAACTCCGATAAAAGTTGTTGATCAATGGTTGGTCAACATATTAGACTAAAAATCAGTTGAAAAGCAGTGTTTTATATCAGTTCAGAACTCAAGCTGTTTGTTATATGTTTATTGTGTAATTGATAAGCACTGACTCAAGCAGTGAATATGTAACGATTTTCTGGTGTCTGTGTCACTTTCTAATGAATCTGTCCTTATTTGGCTACACATGTAGGCCAATGACCTGATTTCAATAAGGTATCAAATTACTTTTGAGTGAGAAGTTAATGAACTCTTATCTGCAATAATTAATCTCTGATTGCTTCAAACTCTAATATCTATATTAGCATGCTCATTAACATTGTAGCTAGAGCTGCTTCATTGAGAGGATGTGCTGTAGTGTGCTGATGGGCAGACATCAACAGTTCCTCACTCCATCGGCAGGGATGTTGGTGCATAATTTGAAGGACCAAATCATGTTAACAATATGTTCTATATATATTTTTTTCTTTTTTTTTTTAAACATGAAATATCAAAACCCATAACTCCCCACTTAGTCAAATCTTTAGTTCATTATGCAGCACTATTATTTACAGAATAACCAGCGTAGGAAAAAGTGATGCTTACATTTTTTAATCAATATGATTCTGATATCAATATACCTCGTTACTTCTTTCAGTAACGGGTAATACTTTTACAGTGGAAGGTATATTACAGGGAAATTTCTTAAAGTAGTCATATTGAAATTGATATGAATTTAGTTGTTTAGGACAATACAAGACTACTGGGTGATGGTGGTGTTCTGTTAAAAGATTTGAATCCCATCCACTAGACTTTCAAATATGGCGTAAAGCACTTCTGTAAGTCATTCTGGATAATAGCATCTGCTGAATGTTGTGAATGTAAATTAATCTATATAGATTAGCATTGCATAGAAATATAATTTTGATTTCTGCAGGACTATAAATGCATTAAAATATAATTATATTATGAGGCTACCATCACTTAAACCCTGCTTAAGCAGAGTAAATGCTTCAGCCAAAATCAGTTTGAAATATTGGCAGAAGATGATATAATTTGGAAACAGATTTATTATTTTTTTTAAAAGTAAATATCTGCTGATAATCATGGAATTTCAATATCATCATGCATCCTCACCAATTACATTTGATAAGCAAATTGGTGCTATTGTAAATTGATTTACGGGCGTGTGTAAGTATGTGTAGATAATTCTGATTCATAATATCTTGATATACAGAACAGTAGCAACAAATTTTATTTTTTAACATTGTTTTCCACATACTACTGCTGTAAGTTACGTTAAGTGTAAGTACTTCAGATGGGAGCAAGATCATGTTAGAGCAGCTAAAGCTTTGCTATGTAACTGGTATCATGTTTTCACTTGGGCCCTGTGGTCTACTACTTGTCGTTCTAGCAGCTGCTGCTTAAAGCCATTACTATAATACCATCCAACGTCAAAACCACTAACTCATTCTATATGTCCCAAAGGATTTCTTACACGTATACATATCTGAAATGAAGTCTAATTGTTGCTGTGTTTACTGTTTCTTTCTAATCCATAGTCACGGTTAATACATTTACTCTGACTTTCAGTTTGTTTGAAAAATTAACATTATTAATAATGACTTTTCTGTCCATGAAATAGTGGACATACATGCCTAGTCTTTTCATACAGGATTAGGTTTGAAATAGCTTTTGCATAACTGCAATATATATGAAGCAAACAGAATGGTGATACATCAGTGTGATCCAGGTGTGGTGAACATGACTTGCATGCCTCAGGGACTGGCAGTAGCATCTGTTGGGTGACTGCAGTGATGCTGTGGTGAGCTGTATCTGCAGATGGCCACATGCTCCTGGGTCAGTGCTGCTATCCCATCACACACTTGTTGGAGTGAGGTTAATTAGTCGAAAAATAACTACCCTGCCTTTCTGAACCCTCAGAAGGAGGCTTGTACTGCGTAGTTTATCAACTGTTTTTCTATGTCCTCTGTACCAACACATGCAACAAAGCATACAGAAATAACTACAGTAATTAAAATATCTATAATAAATATATTAATTTGATTTATTGGAAACTTACAATAAACAATTAACAATTTAGGCATCACTATAGTATTGTAATAACATATCTGGTTCCCTAAATATCCTTAGTAGTTTCCATTGATTTCCACTACAATTAGGTCAAACATATAATTTTGTTTGGATTGAGGATGGTACTTATTAATTTGAGAACTTCACCTAAAAGTCCCTCTTCCTGGAGTTTTGATTGTGGCTAATATGAGGTGACCATGTGAATGAAGACGTTTTGTTTATTGCCACGACATTTACTAGTTTCCTACCTCTTTCAAAACAGTTATTATCTTATTTCTATTTACTGAGCTATTAAACATATAAAGATACACACATCAGCATGCAGATGTGCTAAGACTTTCAGCTATTTTCTAAAGCATATCTAATTTAAGTCATGCTCAATTGGGAAAGTGCCTAGAACAAGTCTTCAGAATTTTGTCTATTATTGTATGCTTTCCGTCTTTTTCTTTACTCCAACACTTACTATATTTGTTCTATTGCACATAAAAAAATTAAGTAGAATAATAAATAAAAATAAGACTGTCAGCTACATACAATGCTTGTATCTGCCATTGTAGTAAAAATATAACATTTAGTAAAGCAGCTAATGTGTGATTTCTACATGCTTTGGATAAAGAGCCCATTGATGTGCTCTCAGTTGAACGTGTACTACAAGAGATTACATAGGTTCATATGTCACAGGAGGCTGGAGGCCCAGCAAATGATCCTGGCTTACATGTGCCTGCAGCCTTATCTCTTTCACACCCATTTGGAAGCTTCTGATAAAGAGCACCTTGGGATCCCCTATTATGAAACGCCTCGGCAACCATTATGTTGGTCACCTCAGAGAGCCCCCTCTAGGATGTTTTCTGTGTAATCACACTTCTTTTGTTCATGTTGTATTTATTTCTCTCACTCCATAAATCATAATGGATGTAAAAAACGCACAGTTCTTGCACATTTTGTATTATATAAGAATGTAATCTATCCGCCTCTGGTGTGTTGAACAATAATGAGCACGAGCGAAGGCTGCAGGAACTTAATTAAAGATTGTTAGCCTAATCTGTTAAGCAAATGAATGACTTGGTTAATCATTTGCGTATCCAGTGGGTCGAGGAGGGAGGAGGAGGTGGAGGTGAGGGTGAGATGCAGGTGATGTTGAGACTAAATGCTGGGGTTTGCTGTGTGTGGTCTCAGGGGAATATTTGTAGCGATGTCTGGGGGCTCTTATCTCTGTAGGCTGATGCCTTGGGCACCCATGGTGGGATGAACACACTCCAGTGTTGATAATCTCTTCTAATCTTCTCTAATGATACTCTCTCTTACCCTGTCAAAGCCTACAACCCTAGTGGCTTACAAACGGATTCAGTTGATATGATTGTGGTAAATAACCCAAGATAAGCATTCACAAACTAATCTGTTTGTGTTATTTGTCTGTGGAACAGAGAGAAGTGTGTGAGCTCGCTATGGTCCATGCTGCTAGAAGACTCATTGTTCATTTGTGTCAGTGGTGTTTGAAACTATGGTGGAAAAAACAAATACTCCATAAACTGTGTGATTGATGAGAAAGCTAAAGTTTTCTATGGCCTTGTTCAAAGGCTTTTTTCACCCTCTGTTGCCAGTTTGTTATAAAGACTTTGTCATTTGCCCTCGTTTGGAGCCGGGGGGAGTGGGGGATAAGGCTGAAGAAATAATGACAAAATGAGCACCTTCAGTAGATGACTCTGGCCATGAAAACGCTGCCCTCATTGGCCAAGTCTTTTGTTCAGAATTTTATTAGCACTAGCTGTGCTAAAATAACCTGTTAACATGTAACATAGTGCAGCAATAATAACCTCCTCAATCATATTTTAAAAGTCACGTCAAGCCAGCCCAGTATAATTCATCTCTATGCAAATACATCAGTGTCAGCCCATTAGTGTATTGCTAAAGGGGATTTTATTAAAATGCATTCTTGTCTCCTTTTTTTTTTTTATTCCAGCCCAATAAAACATGAGCCCTATCGGGCAAGAATTATAGCAACTATTAGAGTAACATATGGACAGCATGCACTCTGAAAATAAAAACCAACAGATAAAGTGGCAGGGTCATGGTGGGGTACAAACACTTAGGAAAATGGCAGTGAAGTAATAGATTTCTCCCTGGCTTGCTGCGAAAGCCTGGCCCACCATTGAAATCAAAGCCTTATTATACATTCATTTAGGCCTGTATCGCATGGCAGGATGCTTATCCCTCACTCACCAGGGGAAAAGTTATGGGTGCCACAAGAGTAGCAGTGCAATGAATTAAAGAGACAATAAAAAGGTGATAAAGTGCACTCTGAATGTATTATGTCTTTTAATGAAATTAAAGCAGTGCAGTGAGTTTGTCGACTCCTATCATTCAGTGATAGTGATGTCAGTGTAGGGGGAGAAAGGGGGTGCTCTTAAAGGATGTACAGCCGCTTATGGACTTACGGCTTTTAGAGGACATAAAGTTTCAGCCATGTTGAAAATCTTTTCAAAGTTTGCAATGTAAAAGGGCAAATTCAAGTTAAAGTCAATGTGTGTGTTGACAAAAGAACATGTGATCAGTGCATTGACATTTTGCATAAAGAAACCTGCTTATGAATGTGGTCTCATTCATAACAAAACCATGCATCTCTGAATTGATCACTTTCAGTGTAATTTAATAACATAATTATATTCCAGTTAATTTTGGCCCATTACTAATGGGCCATTAATCATTAAATATTCACACAATGTTAAGGGCTGGTGACAGTTTCAAATGATGTAAAATTATAAAAGTAGGTTAATGTAATATGGAAATAATTGTTTCTCATTGTCTTGTGTTGTTTTCTTTCGTCAGTGCATACTATTCTTGGATGTTATGGTGCTCTAAAAGGACGAGTCTGAGACAGGAGAAGACAAGGGCTGCTTGATGATCTTAAAACCACAATCAACTATGAGGTATAACAGATGTCGCATTTAATGTGTGGCTGCTTGTCTGGCTGGTGTATGTTTTTAGGGCCGGAAGTGCATGGGGCCTGATTACTCCTCTGCCCTAATTCTCGGTCGTTTTATGCTTTATCAAGTCCAGTGGATCCTGTCATGGCTGCGTGAATGGTGGATTTTTCTTTTTTATAGCGTCATTAATTTCATGCGGATCATTAGCTCTCATACAAACCCGTGTTTTGACAAATGTAAGCAGTGAATTATGTACATAATGTACCGCGCCCGCCCATGAATGCATCACATGATAAACAGGGACTGCCCTGGCATATTACCCAAATGTGTTTCAGGGGGTGTCTCTCCCCAGCTCGTCACTCCATTACAGAGACAGCTCACTCAATAGCACTGCGCGGGTGTGTGGGAGAAGGAGAGAGAGACATGTGGCCATTGACAAGGTTTCACTGTGACCACCAGTGCATTCTGGCTAACACCATTAAATATTGTGCCTGATGAAAAATGATAAAGTGAACCTCGGCATCATCACTGTTCAGGAAAACGTGTTTTTTTTTTTTTTTTTTTTTTTTTTGGTTTGTAAGATTTCAATTCCCTTTCACAAATAGCTTTTATGTATAAACTATGTATTATTATTATTTTATTTATTTATTTAATAAAAACCCATTTTGTTTTAGGTTAGTGTTTATGACTAAGGTAGGATGGGTTGTATTAAATAAAATATAAATCTGAAAAAGTAAAAACTTGCAAACATTAGGTTTTGCATAACAATAGAGATGCTAAAAGAGAACGCTTTGTTAAAAGAGGCAGTCTAATAATGAAATTCCTAGATTTTGACCATTGTTCACAGCACGGCTATTGTCCATTTCCCCTCTTTCTCTAGAGTAGCCTATTGAATTTGGATGATTCATGTATATTTTGCTATGTTTTATTGCTGGGGTGAGAGCTTAAGTGAGAGGCCAGACCATGAACTCTGGAGCAGCCTCTCTTCAGCCTGCACTAATATCTAAAATGCTTCTTATGACCTACTTATGAAGTCAATCTTTGAAAATCTATTGATCTGAATGCCAAATCAAAGGACGTGGCCCCATGCAAACTGAGGTAAGACGATGGAGAAAGCAGGCCATAAGTGCATTGGTCTGACCTCTTGGCTCTCTTTACTCTGGCTCTCTGTATGACCAGAGAGCCAGACGTTTGGTCCTGTCAAAAGTCAGAGGTCAAATGTTCCACCTGAGGTCACTCACCGTCAGCATTGTTGTGCCTTAATCTAATTTTGGAAGAGTTGAGTAAATACATAAAAGAATGAAAATCTTTTAAAGAGGAAACATATTAAATGAGGCTGCACTAATTAAATAGGCTGCTGCCAGAGTTGTTTTGATGTGTATTTAATCAATGTTTCAGCCCTGTGACATAGTCAGGCATATTGCAGTAATCAATGTCCATGAGACCTCAAGTTCAGCAGGTTATGGTCTTACTCCTCATTGCCTCATTGCCTCAACATTATTTATTGCCAAGGTGACTAACAAACAGTGAAAATGTTAAATGACTCCCAGAGATACCGGTGAAGACACTTAGCTTGTGCTTTAGCACATTTACCACTTAAACAACATGCCTGTATATGAAATGTCCAGGAAATACTAGGCTATTGTATCGTCTCTGTTCTGGTTAGATAGACTTTATAAGATAGTGACTCTAGGGTGACCCATATCTGTGTTCTGAATGTCAACTAACCTTGCTTGACGCTGTGTCAGAATGACCTTTATTTATATATATATATATATAAATATATATATATATATATATATATATATATATAATTTTTTTTTTGCAAGGATTGACATAATGTTCTGTACTCCAATTTTCCAGTTACAAGTGGTGATTCACAGTGAAGATGAAGATGGTGAAATGGGGCGTGTGACCTATAAGGCTTACAAACTATCAGGAAATGACAACATCACTGTTAAGGTAAATACACTGAAGTGATGCAACGCCACAGACTCAATGGTTCCTTTTCGATGTTACAAGTGTCCATTTAATGCATGTTAATACCCCAAGCTGTTAAATTCTAAAGAGCTTCAATAAAACACCTCTGTCATTGGTAGGCCAATGAAAAATTTAAACCCATTTAACACAACAGAGTTACATGGCTCTGTGGTTGTCAATAAACCAAACAGAAAACAGCTCCTGCTCAAAATCATTGTAGCTTTGTCTAGTACATAGTTAGATTACTTTTTATAACTAGCTTAATATTTTCGGGATTTTTTTTCACAAGATTTCCATTGATTCATTAATATGTCCATGAAACAATCTACGTTAACTAATTTTTTTGGGATTCTACCAGCTGAAAGTAAATAAATGAGTATTCACACAATAGTTTCTATTTATAGGGACACAAATTTGAACCACCCAGGTTTGAAAAGCACAAAAAATAGTAAAGAGCCTTGATCAGAATCAGGTCACCCCCTGGAGAATGGACAGGACAGGACATTGGGCTTATAGTGAATGAAGAATGGGAACTCTGCACCATTCAGGTTATAACACAGTCACCCGGACTGAGTGAAAAAGTGAAGGTATCTGAAATTTTGGTCTGTTCTTTAACAGATCAGAAGTCATAACTAAAGTGAAGCAAGAAATTATGTACATGGTGTCTGTGTCTTACAAATTAGAGTTTACCTCCGATTTTTTAGAGGAATTAATCTGGGTGTGGATGGAACAGGGCATAGTGAATTGGCTTCTACGTCTCTTCCATGCTTTTGGTTTAGGGGATGAGTGGAAGACGAAGTTAGACCTAGTTGCAGTCAACTTTGGAGTTTGAGAAAGGTCCTTCCCAAATTGTCAGACTCCCTTGTACATATTCTGTGCACTGTCCACACGCTTAAATACTGTGCTCAGTCAGCTGATTGCATAGTTCTGTACTTTGAGACATTTACTTGCTTCATTGCAAAGTTATTAAGCATCTATTTCCAAAAGGGGGGGGGGGGGCAATTTAAAAACAGATCAGCTGAAGACATGTGCTGAGAATGGCTTTGCCTTTGCAAACTAAGGAAACTACACAATATTAGATGGTATGCATTGAGGCTGTTACCTACTACTCAAATTCAGGTGGCTACAGAAGTGAGGACAGAGACCTAAAACGTATAGTCTCAGTGTTTTCAGGCTAATTTGCTTCACCCTGACAACATTTTGCACTTCACCTCTCTCAGGTTTCAGCAAGAGAATCAGACTATAGATAACTGCAAAGATAAGGACATGGTAGCTCATCGTAAATGCTTTAAAGCAGATATGAATCCCTCAAGTCATGTGATAAATTTTTAAAAATTAAACACCCTTATACTTTGTCTCAATAAATGCAACAACTCCTCTTTGGCCACACAGCACTGAATAACATGCTTCAGCTATATGAGGCCAGTTTGTCTGTTGACAGAGATGCCACTCTAAGATAATGGCTGTGTTTTAAGAAGTCAGGGAATCGTTGCCTCCTGTGTGTATGACTTGGTCAACAAAGTGAAGACAAGCAATGCACATAGTTACTCAGATTCACAAAGTAATTTTGTTGTCCCTTATACTCCCCTTGAGCACTGGAGCATGTGAGAGGGATTTCACTATTATAAAAAAATAAGTAAAACCCCTCCTGTCAGACTTTCCTCTTTCATGCCTGATGCACATTCATTTATCTAAGATGACAACAGAGAATTCTGCCCCAAAGCCAGCTGTTGATCTGTGGATGCAAACAGCTCATTGTAGGCTAAACCAGGGTTAAAGAAGTCAGCCATCAGCATTCACCATGACTGAAAGAATGGAAGAGCAAAATGAGAGCAGACCGGTGGGTAGTGATGATCAGCTTTTGTAGCGTATTCATGCACTGTAAAATGTGAGCACCAAGCAACGACTTCAGGTGCTCCTCTAGGAATACTAATATTTCCTTATATCCTCTGACTGCAGACACAATGGTCAGCCATCCTGGAGAAACAGGTTAGGCTAGTGCCTGTCTCTGAGTGTGTGAGGAGAATGTGGATGAGGCATCAGGTTCATTGTTTACACTGGAAATGATTCAGTCAGAAATGAGAGCCATTACGCTGCTCAGAGACAGTGAGTGGCAGCCTAGTGCCCTGGGCAGGCTTCTGCTGTGGCTAGGGGTCAAGAGTTGAGCCTCCAGAGAGGGTGCATATTGGTGTCTATGGGTAAGGGCAATGCACAGACCTATTAAAACTGGAGGTCCATTCCTGTCACACATTGCTATAAATTTTTAACTTATCTGTATTGACCTGTAGTTACATGGGTCTTCTGTGTGATTTCTGTTAAATATATTTTATATATATATATTTTAGCTCACATTCATCCAATTCTTCAGTGGTCAGGACCACCATAGAGCAGGTATTATTTGGGTGGTGGGTTATGCTCAGCTCTGCGTTTACACTTGGTGGTGGTGGCATGGTAGTTGTATTGAGCTGGTACAAGTGAATCAGGCACTGCAATTCTGCAGGAGATTTTAAACACTGCAGTGTCACCCCTGGACTGAGAATAGTCGACCAACCACAATTATCTACCTGTCCTGTGGTCACCATCCTTTCGTCACTGATCTAAAATGTGGACCAACAAGGTAAATCTGTCTAATATAATGGCCAGTGTGTGGGCAAAAATTTTGATCAACCCAGCATCAATGCTGTCTCTGATCCACTCTTACCAGAACAAAGCACATTAACACACTGCAACCTGGTCATTGTCACTGAAGCACTGAGAATGATCTACCACCCTGATAATTCCTGCTCTTTGGTGCTCCTGTGGGGGTTCTATCCATAGAAGAGCAGGATGAAATAGGCATATAAATAGACAGAGAAGCAGGTGGACTACAATCTGTAACTGTAGATGTACAAAGTGCACAGTGGAAGTGATCTAGAGAATGTGTAGAATTTTTCATGAGCAAACCTCAAAGATTCAAGACTTTTTCTGTGTACACAAGCAGGTCAGAAAACCAGTCAGTGTCTGGTGTGGCCTCCATTTGTCTGACGCAGTGCAACACATCTCCTTCACATAGAGTTGATCAGGTTGTTGACTGTGGCCTGTGGAATGTTGGTCCACTCCTCTTCAATGGCTGTGCGAACATCATGCTGCAACATGAGGTGGTCATGAATGAATAGCACAACAATGGGCCTCAGGATTTAGTTACAGTATCTCTGTGCATTCAAAATGTCATCAATTAAAGCCATCTGTGTTCGTTGTCCATAGCAAACGCCTGCCCATACCATAATCCCACCGCCACCGTGGTCCAATCAATTCACAACGTTGACATCAGCAAACCGCTCACCCTCACAAGGCCATACCCGCAGTCAGCTATCTGACCTGTACAGTGAAAACCAGGGTTCATCCGTGAAGAGCACCTCTCCAACATGCAATATGCCATTGAATGTGAGCATTTGTCCACTCAAGTTGGATACGACGATGAACCGCAGTAAGGTGGAGACCCCAATGAGGACAATGAGCATGCAGATGAGCCGTTTTCTGACAATTTGTGCAGAAATTATTGGGTTATGCAAACAAATTGTTGCAGCAGCTGTCTGGGTGGCTGACCTCAGATGATCTTAGAGTTGAAGATGCTGGATATGGAGGTCCAGAGCTGGTGTGGTTACACGTAGTTTGCAGTTGTGAGGCCGGTTGGATGTACTGTCCATTCTCTCAGCTCCACTGACCTTAGGCACATTATTTTGTTCTTCAATTACAGACTGTAGTTCTTAAGTTGCTCTGCATACATTTTATTGCCCTGTTCACCCAGTTCTTCAAAGTTTAGGACCCCCACAGGACCAGTACAGTGACTTTTTTTTTGGGTTTATTTTGATTGGTGGATCATTCATAGTGTTGCAGTAACAAGAGGTTGTGGTGGTATGTCAGTGTGTGTTGTGCAAGGCAGGCTAGCAAGATGTGTTTAATAGAGTGGACAGTGAGTAGACCTGCACAAAACACACTGACACCACCACCATGGCAGTGACACTGCAGCACTGAGAATGAGCATACCTGCTCTGTGGGGGTCCCGTATAAGGTCCAAAACAAAGTATTCAGAGCAACAGAGGGACTACAGTCTGAAATTGTAGATTTTCAAAGTGCTCCTGTATGGTTAGTAGATCTGTGACAATGGATAGTGAGTGTAGAATTATGAAGGTGGTCATGTTCTGGTTGATATTTGTGTCTGTGTGGTTTCTCTATCTCTGTCTCTCTCTGTCTGTATACACACACACACACACACACACACACTGACCTCCATGCCAGTATTCCTCTGTATGACATTGTAGTGTAGAAAGCAGCAGATTCCTAAGCTATCCTTTCATGACCTCATGGTAACACTGTCTCACATTCCCCAACTGAAACAGTCTTGGATTCAGAGCAGAGAGACAGAGGCGCCTCTGCAGCCCCTCCACAGATTGGGGTGACATAACTAAAGAGGCATTAACACCCAATTGCGACATCCCTAAGTAAACGCCAGGGCCTTGGCGAGCATGGGAAAATAGCATTATAGCCTGGGAGCAAATTGACAAGAGGGGCCAAACACAAATTGAGCCTTGTTTTGTTCACCCTATCTACGTGGACCTGACAACTTTCTATCATGTATACCAACTTTCCCAGGCAGGATTAGGTACATAACAGAACGTTTTTGGGCAGTGTTGCCATAAATCAAGCTCTCCTGGGTCTTGCCTCTCTTTCACCTCTGGCACTTGTAGCCTAAACAAAATGTGTCCATTCACAAGCAGGGCTGATTCTTGCTGGCCAGTGAGATAGCAGTGAGTGTAAACATTAACCCATTCATGTCTCAGTCATTCTGTTATACTGCTACTTTGTTTTATTTCTGTGTATTTGTTTTGCATTAAAAATGGAGTCAAAATATAGTCTCATGATGCGCAGTTTGGAGACTGTAAACAAAATAGTAGCGGTGTTACAGGCAATTTTCTTTTAAATGTTGTTTTGGACTTAATGAACAAACCTAAAGGGGTAAGACTGATTAACACTCTTGGTCTCTAGTTGTCACCATTTAGTAGCTCTCAGGCTAAACAGAGCTCAGGCTTCAATAAAGAAGTATTAAAATCCACTGCCCCCAACAATTTTTTAAATAGATCTTCCAGTTTTGTGGGAAAACCAACATTTTTCTATAAATGCTATTTACACTTTCATTTATTTACACTTTTACAGAACTCAGCTGATGAAAGTACTACAAGCTTATACATATATCTTATATGAAGCTAACGGTTCTAGTAGAAACTGCGAGTAACTCAAATAATTATAATCAAGAGACTGAAATAATTGAGATGGGCAGTAAACTATAATAAAATGTTCTTATTTCTTCACCTACATCTCTGAGATGAGTATGTTTAGCAAGCGTTTCTGTCTGCTGTGCTCTTGGCTGTTGGTCAGATCATACAACAATGGTTGTCACTTAGATAATTCTCTGAGCTGCATTGTTCATTAAGCACTTCCATAGCTTCCTGCTGCTGCTGTTGTGTGTCTGTATGTGTGTGTCAGGGCTGTGAATAAAGGCTCAGTGGGGGATCTTTGTAATGCTGTAAAGTGGAAAATTCACAATTTGTAACAATTTGTCTCACAGCAGTAGTAGCTGGTAAAAGAGCTTAAATCCCCTCCTGCTTTAGCCTTTCACTTCACATGACTCAGTTCGGGGTTAACCTGATAACATTAAAAAGTCCTGATATAATAATGCACTCTTCATTAATTCATTAATCAAATTAATATATTTGAGAAATAAAAAAAAAATTTCAACAACAAAATAATTTCTAAAATCATAATCTTTTTTAGATGACATAAAACACTGGAAACTAGAAAT
The DNA here is from genome assembly GCF_029633855.1 of Hoplias malabaricus. NCBI lineage: Eukaryota > Metazoa > Chordata > Actinopteri > Characiformes > Erythrinidae > Hoplias > Hoplias malabaricus. The sequence goes on from NC_089814.1 coordinate 12,097,596, forward strand.
GTGTAGATTGTAGATCATTTTGCATGCTCTGCTAACTAAAGGCAAAGATTGTTATCCAATGTATTTTTAGCTTTTCCTGATGGAGATTTTCATTCCAGCTAATATTAACTAATAATTATACAATTTTAGAAAGAAAGCACACTGTATCAGCAATGCTACTGAGATGGTGAAATCCTTTAGGTTCTATTAGTAAAAACGGAGTGGTCCCTGACATAATACAATTTGGAAGCAAACTACGTTTTAAAGTAAACCTCTCCACTGTATGCACTTTAAAAGCAAAATTGTGGAAAAGACTAAGATAAATCAATACATCTTAATAAAAGAAATGATAAAGTATAATAATAATAATAATAAAGAAAAGGAAAAACCATAAAAAACACTAATCTATACACCCATCCCATCAGATAGACTTCTGCAAAATCAAGTGAGTGTTCAAGAATGTACATGCGTCTTTTTCCCTTTGAAAACAGACAAATCAACTTTTATTTTGTTGTGCCTTTTTATTGCAGCCATCTTTATGGCTTTCAGCTTAATTCCATAGCCTGGTAGAAGTCATGGGGAATGAAGAGAACAATGCTGTGTGGAGTAAAGACTGAGTTTGAAGATTGGTAATTAGATTACCATGCCAAGTAAAGCCCAGATGGGAAATATATAATATAATGATGAAGAAATTATAATGAAAATGCGGTAGAGGGAGGCAGTCCAGGCAATCTTAAAGCAAACCATTATAGAATTAGTAGCTTATGGATCAATCTGTCTTTTCTTGCAGAAACCTCATGCTAAAATCTCATGTATATAAATGCCCCATGAATGCAGAGGCTCACATACTATGTTCAAATTCAAGCTTCTTTTCTGAAAGACAAATAAAAAACACTGCAGAATAATGCCTTCTCCGTGTAAATGCTTTGTAAATCACAGTAAAATTAAATACTGGTTTAATTTCAAAGATTTTAAATATGACTTTTTTTAATGAATAATGTCAGTCATATTATATGCTTTAAAGCTTGAAGTGTATTGGGTGCATTTGCAATGTATTAGAAATGAAGATGGAATTTCTTTTGCTATGTGTCACACACAACAGTGAATTTAATGTTCATGATATATATTTATTTTTTCTTTAGCAGTTTTTTTCAGTTCCAGGACTTTGTATAGTGTCAGGATGAGAATCACATATCTATTTAACATACTTGTGTACTTAAATTTGCAACATAATAGTCATGATTGGGTTGAGGTTCTCTCCAAAGGGTACTTTGAGTGATGCCTTAAATGATCCATAAGGAAGCATGTTTGTTTAACAGATGTGTCAGTGTGAAGAACCTTTTTTTAAGGGTTTATTTATTTATTTATTTATTTATTTATTTATTAAGTCCTTCACTCTTCTTAACATTCTTTATCGGTTTAAACATAATAGCAGAAATGGTTCTTTATACCCAAAGTGGTTTTGTACGACATCATTCAGAAAACATTTTGTTGCCCCTTTATTTTTAAGAGTGTATCAGCAATACATGGATCTCTGTAACTGAAAAGAAGTCATGCATACAATATAAAAATTAGAGCTGTTTTATTTTAAGTGAGAAAAGAACTATTTTGTAGAAAAATTTCCCCTAATTTTATTCTGTTAATTCCATTTTGTTAGTAAATAAGTAACAGAAGAAGTAGTAATCTTTATATGTTGCCATATTGCTGCACCCAATAATCATTTACATTGAACATGCTTTCAAAAAGAAAAAGGGCGACCGAACATAAATAGTTATAATATTATTTGTAGATCCAGCATTAACTTTTCAGTTATTCAGAATGGGAAATGAGCAGTTTTCATTCTCGATTGCCTTACCTTGCTCATTGTATTTAAAAAGTAATATGTTAATGTAATAACAAAATAATATAATTCAACTGACCTGGATTATTTGTTATGAACAATGGCAGTATTGGAGAAGTACACAGACCTGACAAAGCAATACCTTTCATGTTCAGCACGATTACTTCTGCAGGTCTTTCACAGGGAGATTATGACTGCTCTATAAAGTCTTGTGACCTCAAACTGTCTCTTGTTTACAGCTAGTCAGTTAAAGTGTGTCCAGTCAAATCCACAGGTTTTAATGGAGTGGAAGATTCAGGGTGGTTTTAAAGAAAATTGAATACTTTTCTGTGTACTTTTTGGGGAATGCCTCTCACCTGTAAAAAGGCAGAAGGAAAAATCTTTTTTTCTTTGTAATTATATTTGGAACACACCATGTGTCCTTTACATTGTGAGGACATTTCATAATGAATAGTTTGAAAGAAATTACTAACATAGTAAATAAAATGTTTATACATGTATTTGTATTATATTTGTAGACTTTTAGAAATGAGGTTTTGTTTAGATAGTTTATGATATATTTAAATTTGTGTTACGACACATTTAAGTTCTGATCACCATGGTAAAAACTTCTTGTGTCTTAAAAATATGCAGAGATATATGCAGTCAAACTCTTCAACTCCTCCTTTCTAAATTTAGGGAACAGTTCCATTTTAGCCACAAAATGGAAAGCTGGCAAGAAAAGTACAATTCCTCAAATATCTGACAAGTAAAAGTTGGCGCTGATAAAAAAGCGAGTATGGAAACTTATCCAGTGGGAACTTCTAACACCTCCCCTCACTGGAAGGCAAGGGTCCAGCTGTGTAAACCAGTGATACTGTATGCGCAATGTAAGCTATGCAGGTCAGCATGGTGTAGGCTGCTGCTAGGCAAATAAATAACTTGATGTAATAGTATAAGGAGACTTTTCTGTCTCTCCAAATTCAGCTTGCACCTCATTAGCAGTCCAGCTGAATGATGGGAACACCCCATTTCACTAATGAAGCATTAGTGGAATAAAAACTACCTAATGCTTTCAGTGGCTCTCCGTTAAACTGCTCAGCAAAAGGTTCTGTATTGTATGTTATAATGCTTACAGATGAAACCATCATATAAAAATCAATATTGGCAATGGCTTAAGGATGTGTCAGCATTTCCTGATATAAATCTCACATTAACATCAGTATATTTAACTATGAAATATACACCAGTTAGATTCATGTTTTTTTTTTTTAAAGAATTTGTATTAAATTATTTAAATTTGTCACATAAATGTGTAATATATTAGTAGTAAATTATACTGAAGCTTGTCCGTCTTGATACCTTTAATGTAGCTATGAAGAATGGCACTTTGTTTATTAGGTTAAGCCAATCTGTTGCTCTGATATGGCATGATCAACTCTCTTAAATCCCTTCTGCTTTTACACATTTCCTCATGCAAATAATGCTGTCCAGTAATGCTTTGTCTAGTTTTGTTTCTATGTATGTTTATTTTAAACAGAAAAATAATCTTATAGTTTTGCTTAACATTATTCCCCCACATTGTGTGACGTGCTACTGAGAAAATAACTTTTTCAGAGAAGAATAGTTTAGTTTTAAGGTTGGCTTCAGCAATGTTTTAAATTTTGCCATTTAGATGTGAACATAATTATTCCAGCTCTTATAACACAGGCACTATCTAGCATTTAATGTAACTTTCTCTGGTCTTTGTAAACCAAGCAAGCAGATAATCCAATCTCAGACAGTGTGAGATGAATCTTCGGTCTGATTATTCATAGCGATTTCTTTCTTTCTTTCTCTTGCTTGCGCTCTCTCTCTCTCTCTCTCTCTCTCTGTTTCTGTCTCTCATGCGCACACAAAGGGTGATGAGAAACATGACAAAACCACTTCCATCCCAATTTTATTTATTTATTCCTTCTAAAGAGATGCGTGTTGTTGAAGAATTGTTTTTATTAATTTCATGGATTATTTGCTCATTAGGCATTAATCACAGTGCCCCATCTGGGTGGTAGTGCTGTGAATATGCGAGAAACAGCTATTCTGATCTCAATTAGATTATGCCTCTCTTCTTAGCCTGCCCATAAATCATTCCCCCAAAGTGAAATTAACAGTTACTGGAGCGCATTAATAATCTACGTCAAGCACTGGGGGGAAATTCAGCAACTGGAACCACCCATCGCAACCAATGGTGAAAACATCATTTTGTTTATGAAATATAAACATTCCACGGTGGGGTTCCCTCGCAAATTCCACCCCCAGCGTCTCTGACAGGGAAAAATGATGGTGTGCAGCGGGCCAGGCGAGCAGTCACCCAGACACCGCGTGTACAGCGGCACAGCTTGACCGTGATCCAGATGGGCTCCTAGCAGTTTTCTACTACACTGACTGTGCTCAAAACATATACTCTGCATATAATCTTCCATAGCTTCTGATGTTGTTGAAAAAAAATATATATATTTGCTCAGGTTTTTCATTGGTGTCAGTAAGAACTTTGAACTCTTTTATTCTTTTGCATGTGAAGGCTGTATAAATGTATCATCAATTGTATTTTGGTCTGAGGTAACTAACTTCTTAAATTTTGTATGTGGGGGAATAAATATTCCAGCAATTAGTCTTTTTGACTGTAAACCGATTAAATGGAGGATGAGGATTTTTTTTAAACACAATACTGTATGTCACAGCTTTTTTGATGTCTTTACATGTTTATGGTCCTAACAGTCATAGTGACATTGCTATTGGGATGACAGTAATGATTAGGGTCAGTGAATAACATCTTCGTAGGATATAGATCCATTAGAGGAATCCCAAATGAGCAGATTATTGACACACAGCTAAGTGGATGGGGTTAACTTCTTTCATTCCTCCAGCGTCAAGGAGCACAAAAGAAGCGAATGGAAACATCCTGCAAATTCCAGTCTCCTCAGAGGCTGACAGCTATGGCCCAGTAGCACTGTTATTGCAGTAAGGGCAGTAGATGGTGAGATATGGAGAGCAATAGTGACAATTATAGGAGTGAAAGCACAAGGGCTTGGTGATATATGAAGATCACTTAATGCTTTTTTGTCTTGTACATTGCATCTTTGATAGATTAGGAGTGCGACATTAAAATGGAAATTACTTCTCTTGAGCTTGACGAGGGACTCCAGGTGACCTCTGACCTCCCAGTGAGACCAAGCGCTGACCGAATGATCCTTCAGAGAGAGAGATGGTCATGAAGTGGTCCAGAGAGAGCCAGAGGGAGGGATGAGGAGGCACACGTGACGCTCGCGGCTGACACGTCTCCACTCCGCTGCTGGAGGCAGGTGTGTACCAACTCAATTTTCCAATAGTAGGTGGACAATGACTCCAACTCTTCCCCTCCTTCACTCTTTATAATAAAAGTGTCCTAAAGAAAAGTGACATAGAAGAGCTATATCATATTTTGATTCAGTGTGATCACTAGAACAATCACTTTTGGCACATTTTGTGTTGGTGCCTTAGCTGTTACTTTTAAAGATCTCAGTGGTTCATTAAAGGTATGCTTCAGGTACAGTACTGTTAAGTCAAAGACCACCCTTCACTTCAACTAATAACTACCACATTTTTAAGAATAATTTATTTTAAAGGAGATATTTGGTCAATGTGAGATACTGCGGTAATATAACTAAACAAAACGTTTCTGAATCTGGATTTTTGGACGCAGAAAACGCAACCAGTGCCTAAGATTAAACTTTGAGATGCGAGATGTGGAAAAATAAACCTGCAGATATTTTTGAAATCATGGCTCCTTCAAAAAAGAATGAAAGCTGCAATGGAGGTTCTGTAATAATATTGGAAACTAAATACAGAAAGCAATATATATATAATTATTAAAATGATATCTAGTTGTTGGACTTTGTATAGGGTTTTGTTAAAATAGATTTTTATTTTTCTGGGACACTGTGCTGTAACTCATGTCTCATTAGCTACATATGGTTCCTTACTTTCAAAAATAAAAAGCCTTTCCTGATGATTTGTTTTTCGGAGTGTAGTTCTGAAGTAAATGATTAGTGTCCTTAATTGTACAATGTACTCTGCATAAAGGAAGTGATTTATAATTGTGTTTCACATAACTCAAATGACTCTCTAGAATAGAATATATGCTTTGTACCGGTGACATCACTTAATTTCCCAGATTGCTATGTAACGGAGTGGAGGAGGAACGATTTGAACAGATGTGTGCTCATCTAGCTTTATTTCAAATACATTAATTTTTACACAGCTGTAAATGAAAGCTCCTTCCCCTCTGATGACTGCCTGCTCCTCTGAGCCGTTGCTCCATCTCTGCCGTTTCTGTTCGGAGAGCTCGACTGCACCTTCCATTCCAATCTCAATTTGATGAAATGAATGATGAACAAGCGCACTGATGGACGCATATCACTTGTGATGGCAAGCATTTCAGAGAGAGAGAGAGAGAGAAATGGATTGGAGGGATAAAGAAATAGATTTGGGGATGACGGAATTCCCTGAACTGCTCTTATCCAACCTTTTTTACATCTGTCACACATGAGAGCGGCGTGTCTTTTTCCTTTCATCAATGACCTGACACCACCGTCTATAATTAATTACACCATTTACATCAGACTATTGACTAAACAAATGCATAAATCACGGGGCCCCCGAAGTCAATATATGGAGACATATTTAATCATGTTCTAAATAATGATTACAGCTCCTTTAACGCAATAATTATTTTCAGCAGCTCGCTGGAATTAATCCTACGTACATGAGAGAGAGAGAGAGAGAGAGACTATGCAGAATGGAAAATAGAGGCTTATTGGGCAGGCTGGTGTCAGAAACAGCGATAGAGAGCTGCTGTACGTGTGAAGTCCATGCTTGTCTCTTTATTTGGAGTGACAGGTGAAAAGTGGTTGTCAAAAATGCACTGGATATTTGCTGTTTTGTTTATCAGCTGCCGAGAGCTGAATGAAGGAGGGGTAACATGTATTGCCTGTCCATCCACTTTTTCATCTGCTGTTTAAATGGGCCTGGGGATAGGAGAGTGAAGTTTATTCCACCTATTCCCCCCTGACAGTAGAACCATTTATACCAAAGCACGAAGGAGACAGCGCTCTGTCACCAGAGACACTGCTTCAAATCAGCTCCTGAAAATGTCTGCCCGTTTAGGTCACATCTAGCAATCTCACGGGTCCTCACATAGTGGTACTGGTTATTGTCTCATCAGGTTCTTAGTAGACTGTGTTGCCTGTCTCCTGGTTTTTCCCTTGTTTTATATTGAAACGTGGCTGAAATTTTCTCAGTCAAAGGCATCATTCACTGTTATTCATTTCAGAAATTCTGTGATATATAAATATGTACTAGCACAATAACACACACACACACACACACATATATATATTCTAGCTCTATTTTATGTATGGGATTTGAATATATCAACTGCCCTCATTATGCCATGTTAAAACAACTTGTGTTTTTTAGACATTCCCCAATTAATGGTTCAAATTTACTTAATAAAATACATAATATCTCTATATTATCTTTACATTTAACATTAATGGACCTATAATATTTTGTTATGACAGCGGTGTGCATGCTGCCTGACCTGGAAACAGCTTCCCTGCAGTATATTACAAATACTAAATGAAGATTTATGCAGGTTAACAACTGTCAGTTTTGGTGTAGAGCAGAAATATTTTAAATGACACCATTACTATTTGACACCGCCAAAGCTCCTGGGAAGCTCTTTCCCAAACAATCAGATGGAAAGGCAGTGTTTCCCCGGCGTCAAATTCATTAGGGTCATAGGTTAATGACTTGATGTTTACCACCTAACCTGTTCTTTGATAAAAAGATCCCTTCCTTCTCCAGTGTTTGACCACTTTTGTAAAGATGCTGAGCGTAGCAACAAGAAGCATGGAATGCAGCACCAGCCAGAGCTTTGTGAGAGAGCAAGCACCCAAGTTAGGTGGTGAGAACCACCAATATTTATTCATGATAAAGAGAAAGTGCTGGTGTGTTGGCACAGGCTACTTCATTTACATGCTGTTATAGACTGTCCATCACCAAATAGATGAACCTGTCTCATTCATTCCTTTTCTTTGTCATCAGTGAGACTCTCTGCATTGGCACGCCTTCAAACACTAAAGTAAAATGGTATTTCTTTGTTTTAAACGATTGTGCTATTATTGTTATATGAGCTCCACAGCACAGTGCAAAAGACCATGCATTAATTTGAGAACCATCAATAAAAAAATGACAACAGAAAACATTATTAGAAATGAATAACAAAAATTGTATAAAATTTCATAATGTTAGTCTCCACCCTGTGTCTTTATAATAGCTTCCTTTTCTTTCCCAGGGGATTAACTTTTTTGCTTTTTCCAGTCAGAAAATTATGGTCCCAGTCATATTTACTGAGGCGGAGGTCTGGGCTTTGGGTTCTGTCCGTTGTTCTTAAAAAAAAAAAAAAAGAAAAAAAGTATGGCAGCTTTTTTGTTTGATTTGCAAACATTCTACATTTATTTGTATCTCGTTTCCTTAGAAGTGGCTTTTTGATGTCTTTCCAGAGTGGAAAGATGGGCAGAAACCCTGAAGTAAAAATTAAGCTTACCTTTCTCTTATCACTCAAAGTGTTGTTTATGATGTGGCAGACGTGACGGTTTTGATCTTATAGGTCCTACAAGTTTGTTTAACATTCCATTTTATTTCTGTATTTAATTCAGATTCATCCTTTGGCATTTCCTACCTTTCTGTAAATGGTTTGCAGAATTTTTTATTTATTTATTTTTTTTCCTTCCATATTTTTGCATAATATTTTAAGTTATATGGGAATTCATTATTATTTTCCAGCTGTGGCGTATAGCTTAGTGTGTGGGAGCTAGAGAGAGAGAGAGTGTGAGTGAGCAAGTGTGGGAGAGGGTGCCCTGATGGTTTAATCCCCTACTCAATCACTAGTGTTTAAAAAGGCAGAGATAAGACCAAAGGAGTCTCATACCTCCATACCGAGCACATCGACCAGCAACCTCTTAAATGATGACAACTGTGGCGCTTCTCACAAGACCATGTCCCATATCAGATGTCTTCCAAGGCTGCTGATTCCACCCCGTGACAAATTGCTCAAAAGCAAACATAGTGCTAAAGGTAAACTCCAGCTCACTCAAACCATTCTTCAGCCTGCTTCAGTAGCTTTTTATTACTGTCTACTGAGCAATTGCTGTAAAAAAGACTTTCTTTTCAACTGCTGCTTTGCCTTTTTTGAATGGCATCTTCATTTTTTTCCTTTTTAGCGCACAAGATGGGTTCTGTGTGGGTTTGTTTGGTTATATGTGTAACTTGTTTAACACATGGAGAGGGCTGTGATGGACCCTTTTAATACAGATTAAATATTAACAGTCTGAATCCTGCAGTTCAGCAAGACCTTAATATGTGCATCCCTAATGAGGTGCATTTTATTTACAACTCAAACACACCGTTTCCCTCTCAGGCTTGCGTTGTTAAATTGCCTTCTTCCTAGTTAAATTTATTGCCATTTAAACATGACAAAAAGGCCATAGAGGTGGTCATTACAATAATCCATCATGTCTACAACTGCTATCCCGCATAGTGCTAAATTCAATCTAAGAAGGGTCAACAGACCTTTTTCCCCTCTCTAAAACAAGCCTGAGTGCAGCCTTTCCTAACTGCTATCAGTTTACCTTTGTCAACAAAAGGGCACCAGTGGCAAATTAAAAAGAGGATCTTGACAGGGAAACTGAGAATACCTACAAGGATTAATTTCTGTTCCAGGATTAAATAAAATCCCAGTAGCCTTGAATTCGGTGCAGACAAATCAGTTGGAAATACACATGCTTAGTGAAACTGTAACAACTTCAAGCCACTGAAAGGATGCTCTGCTGGTTTTTATTAACGGTATCTGCCACTGTTGATATATCAATATTTATGAACCTGGAATACCATTACATTAGCATTTATTTTTATAATAAACAATGCAAGTGCAGTATAATGAATGTTTTAGCAGAGTAACCCTGCATCACCAAAAGAGTTTGCTTTTCCATTGAACAGTACATAAGGTATCCGTTTTTATTTAAACTCTTTATCTGATGTCTGTCTGTGGAGAACTGATTTGTATATATGCATCTCTGATTTCCCTTAATTATGCATCCCTAAATGAAATTACATTTACTGTAAATAATTATTCCAGGGTTGTGTTGTGTTTTGTGCACTGAAATTCACAGTGAATAAAACTCATCTTTTTTGATGCTTAAAGAACCTACAGTTGGAGTAAATCAGCAGCTCTCAACCCCTAGCCTCATTGATTATCCACCTAGTAGTGCGCACCGATCGCTCAATTCTGCCGTCAATGCAGATTGCTAAGGCAGAGGAGAATCTCTGAGCCTGAGAATGAGCTTTTATTTTGTGTGTTTGTGCTGAAGGAGTATCGATCTGAGTGCAATGGTGGCCTGTGCTTAGAGTCGATCTTCAGCATAACCATGCTACATCAAATCCTGTTTTAACACATAGCCAGACACACTCACACACACTCAAAATGACAGGATTTTTGGGTTCCCTCAGCTTTCTTCAAAGTTGAATTGCCTTTTTTTTCTCCTTATTTGTCAGGGCTCAGTTACTGCGAGGCTCAGAGGCTTGTTTGTAAAGTAGGAGGGAAAATTTATAAATGACAGGACTGACTTCTGAGCTCAGTGATGAACTGGATTCCCTCACTGAATGGGATGCAGAGAACTGTTTCTTTAGCCATTTGAAAGACGTCTGACAAGTATGGTGGACATTTTGAGGACAATAACATAAAGTGTTAACACAAAGCTTAAAATGTTTTCTGGAATGAGAACATAGTATTTTGTTTTCAGTACCTTTGGGTTCATAAATGTGTAGGACACAAGTGTGAATAACCTTGATCAGAGTACTCAGCATGTATATGGAATAATGTTAAGAGTTAATTGTCCATGGAGTGGGATATGGCATGTAGTGCCTCATAATGAAAAAGTAGCCTGTGATATTAGGCTTCAGAGAAGATACTAAAAAGGGAGAACATTATGTATATACAAATCACCATGATACTTAAGTCTTAAAATATACATTTTGTGTAAGAATTTTCCCTAATGTTGAATAAAATAAGCTATGCATCTATTGAAGTGATCTAAAATGATGTCTTCTAACAGTTTCATTAGTGAATTGTTTATTCAAAAATTGGATTTATAACATATAAAATGTAATCAAACCAAATGTATTAATTATATAAAATACTTAACTCTTGTTTTGAAACTATGCCTTTTAAACTGTAGCCCAGTTGGAATGCAATACCATAGCCATCAGCCCAGTTTTATGAAGACGTGTTTTAAAAAAAAAAAAATAGGGAACAAACCTCAAATAAGTCTTTGCTTTCTTCATTTGGTGTAGACAGCGCTGTGCAATTTGGAGGGTTTGGTTAAACAATGTGTAAGACAGAGCTCATACCAGAGATGGGACACTCTTGACTCACAGCTGTTTAAATATAAGATTGCTTCACTTCTAGTGCATCATTGTTACAGTAAGCCTTAGTTAGTTCTGTCACTATTTAACTATGTTGTTCACCATTGTTAACTTATAATGAGTCATTAGAACATTTTTCAGAGATATCACCTGGTCCTACAGTGTATTGTCATGTTCTCTGCTCATAATACTTGTTACATTATACATGTTAATGTTGTTAATCGAAGAATCTCACCAGTTATCCTTGACACACTAATTTTGTGATGCAGTTAAGTTCAGGTAGCAGTTCAGTTAACAGACACTATATAAGGTAGTGTAAGAGAAATGCTCTTAAATGGAAGCATTTTATTATGGAACCAAGACACCGCTCGTATCATCGAAATGTATCATTTAGTGAGTTGTTACCACCTCAGTTGGTTAACATATTGCCATCAAGGTTTTTGTGAAGTGTTGTTTATAAGATAGTAATGTTCATTTTAGTTTATGGTAACGTGCATTAATGGAGTCCTGTGTTAAAATTGTATATCGATAAAGACACCAATTGGAGCATAAAATTGTTCCATTCTTGCTTTAGCTTGTCAGATGTTTACAAACAGATGCAAAGGTGCTGTGACTAAACTCAATTTAATGTGCTCCACAGTATTTGAAATACATAAATATGTCAAGTAAAGGATCCTTAATAGACCTGCTTGGGCCGCTGATTGCACCAGTATTGTTTCCTACTGATTAGGGCAAAAACATACCCTAAGGACCTCCCATCTCAGAGCCATTTAATCAGCATTAGCTTCCTTTTACCATCTCTTTAATCTGTTTTCCCTCCAGGTATTTTGAATAAATCAATAGGAATACATGATTGTCTAATGATTTTCGGAGGCCATCTCTTCGACCACGGCTGCATGATTTAGAATGACTAATTCCACTTTTTACCATTGATCCTGGATCATGGAGGACATGTATCCTTGCCAACTAGTGTCCAGAGGAAGGGAGGAGAGAGAGCACTATGGAGGCATAGTAAAAGTATTGTAGGATTACTTTTGTCCTTGCCTACTTACATTTATTTAGAAAGATTTCCTTTTACCTGGAGGAATGTAATACTCTCAACACTTGACAAACCGATTGAACATTTCACCTTAGTATCTAATCGAAAGCCTTTTTCCTGTTGGTGCAAATGGCAGTACCTCTTGTTGATGGACACCATAATCACAGGAGAAGCTGATTAATTATAGTGCATTCACTAGCCGCAGGACCCTCATTAGCTTTCTGCTGGTCTTTTAAAGCAAACGGACACATTCCTTGGACATAATGGCACTATTAAAACTTCATATTTTTTAGGCACCTGGCACAGCTACAGTGCCTTTAAACATTTAAAAATATTACACTCTATGACCTCAAAGCAAAATATTAAATAGCATTAAATTTCAGGCAATTTCACCTTTAATGCCAAATATTTTATGGGACATCATCTTTGACCAAATAAACTGTGAGCTAGTTTCCCAGACTCTTCATTAAGTAGTATAGTAGAATATTCAAAGGAGATTCACCATTGCCAATGCAGATTAGTGCAAAAAAAAACTTGACTTGATTCAGGACTGGTGAAACTGCCCTTAGATATCCAGATCTTAGAGATGTATAAAACCTTATGCCACAACAGCAGCTAATATTCATTTCAAGAACATTGTGTATTAAATGTAATATTTTCCCCAACCAGGTAATATATTTCTTTAGGTTACAAAAAGACTCTCATATCTATATCTGTGTACATGTCATAATACTGCCTGAAATACAGCCTGATTACGGTGCTCTGTTGGTTACCTACAGGTGGCTGGACACATACCAGCTGTATATATTTAAAGTTCTTAGTCTGACTGTTGTTCTGTGTTTGCGCCTGTTGCAGACTCAGGCTTTTTCCAGCACTGTGTACTGACCTGTTGCCCTACAGATGAGCTGCTATGAAACCCACCCTCTATGGGGTGAGCTCCAGAATATTAATGGGGGCTTGTGGACATTTGTAGCCAGCAAGCCCTTTCCTAAGTAGCTGGAATTTATTGTGAATGTTCCCAGAATGTGAGGAAATATGGATGGTTGTGGTATTTATTGCCTTTGTCTTTGCTTTGCTATTTTTATAGTAAATTCATAATTAAATACTTAATTACATAATATTTTCTTTTACTTTTTGTAAACTAAGACTAAACACACAACTAAACAATCTCCAAAATATGGTATAGTTAGACTCATTAGACTTAAGATACTTTGACACTTTCTTTTTTTTTTTCATAACATTTGTTTGCAAATGAGAATTGCTTGATTGAATTCGTATGTATAATTTTTAATACTTGTGTCTTTGGGATCTGTCCCCTCTTCACAGTGAAGCAGCGCTGTTCTTCACTAATCCTCTCTTTGCTTTTCTTAAGTGGCTGAACCAGCAAAGCAGTTAAGTCTCTTCCTGTGACCCAGTTCCCCCCAGCCCTCCGTCTTTTTCTTTTCCTTTTTCTCCTCCAAAGCAGCCCTGTGCTGTGCTGTTTACCAAGAGAGTCAGTGATGTCAGATTACAGGAAGAATGGGTTTCAAATCAAAGGGAATTGTTAGTTCATACAAGTCTGCCTACTGGGAACCAAATTTCACCTTCCAGCTTTCTGCCAGTTTGGTGTTCTGTGTTTTTATTTTTTCTTTTAAATTGAGGCAGGTTTTTTGTGAGTGATTGGACACGACTATTCACAGTAAGCTCTCTCGTGAACAAGCAGCTTTTGACAGATGAGCCAAGAGCTGCTGAACAAAGACACCTATGAATCTTAAGTTGCAATGAAATGTTCTTAGCCTTTTTCAGCCATTGGTTTTTAATCAAAATTACCTTGTAATTGGTGTGTTTGATTAGATTAGTTTGAATAAAATCAACCACCATTCCATGCCCTAAAAGGATTAGGGAGAATGAAAAGCAGCTTGGGAAAAGGGTTCATTCTAAAGACTGGGCATGAGAAATGGATGAAAATGCTATCTTAGCTTTAAAAAAAGGAAAAAGAGGAAGAAAATGATGAAGAAAAAAGGTGGACTTGTTGGGAATGCAAATCACCTCAATCCTATTTTATGCTAATAAAAGAATGGCAAAACATTTCAATGTATTCTTGTCTTGTTACAGGCTGGCTAAGAGCTTCTAAATCCCTACCATTTACCAAATTAAACTAATTTAAAGTGCTTCCAAAAGGCACATCTGTAGGCTGACTCGGGTCCCAGCCTCAGAGAGTGGGCTTCACCAGGCATTCTGTGTCCCATTGATCCTTGAATAGTCATGCCTGTCAGGCAGCCATATCAACCATTATCATTCTAATTTTACTGCCTTTCTTGGTCCCTAATCTAATTTGCAATGATGCTGGAGCATTTCGCGAGGCCACAGCACTTTCTTCAGAATTTCAACAAGGGCATTAAAGCTCCCTAATTTACATTAATGAAGTGCACATTTAATTAAGGGGGAAAAGAGGGGAAATGGAGGGCTCTTGAAGATCAGCGATGACTTGGATATGATCGGGTGTGCAGGAAGATTCTCTCACTGCCCTCTTCTTTTTTCCCCTTTATGGGTGTCTGCAGGCATAGCAGCTCAGTCCCTCAGCACTGTGAATGCATAACAGAAAAATCATTTGCTTTACATTAGGAGAAAATCAAATCACTAGATCATTGTCATTAATCTGTCTCAGCCAAGCTCATTGTTTTCCAACGTCTTTCAGAGTTGTTCTGAATTTTAAACAGTATATACAGAAAGTCAGGAAGAAGTTTAACTAACATCAACAACAATGAGACACTGAAGATTTTACCTCATTGTTGTTGTTTTTTTATATTGCTGTGTCAGCACCCAGAGGTCCTAGATTTAAGACTTAAATTTAAAGAAATTTTTCATAGGCATTTCCCACACTCTTAATTATAAAGGCACTAAACTTTAAAAAGTTCACGTTTTGAATTTCTTCTTTTGTAAAATGGTCCTGGCATTGAGCGTTTCCTAAAAGAATGTGTGTTTCTCCAGTAAACCTAGGGTGTAAACAAAGCATAGACCCTTCCCTGTCTGCTAGTGGTGCTCACTGTTTCCTACTCTCTCTTTCTGGATGCTGTTCTCAGCTCAGTTTGCTGGATTGTCTTTCTCGTCTCTTTTCTTCTGGCTCTGTGTCATGAGCCTTGGGGGAATAGGGGAGGTTGGCCAACACTGCTGACCCAGGCCCCTCCGAATAGGCAAGGCCAGACTCAGTTTGGGTGGCATGGACAAAACGTGTTTTCAGAGAGGTTGCTGGTCTCTGTGGAGGGACAGCGAGAGGGGGTGGAGTGGGTCCCGCTGAAACAATCTCGCTGCTTTAATGTGAAAAGGCAAAGTTATAAATTCATCTATTTGCTCTCTCCTGACCTGGCCTTTCAGAGAGCCTCCTGCTGGGTTGGGCGATTCAGACACAATGCATTAGCCTGTCACAATATTGAGAAAAATTGAAATGGGGAAGAAAGACCACCAGATGCTTTATTGTCTTTGTCGTTTCCACATAATTAGTCAGGAAGAAAAGTCACTGGTCTGGTTGTGGTGCTCTGAATGAACTTGAGGCTGCCCAGCCTGTGGTAGGATCAATGCTGCACAGCTTCAACAACCTAGATCTCCTCTCTTCTCCTCTCCTCTCCTCTCTTCTCCTCTTTTCTCCTCTCCTCTCCTCTCCCTTGTGGCCTGTTGTCTCTCTGTGGGTCAGCCTCAGGGGCCTCACCCTCCCATAAACATGGCTGTGCAAAGTTTAACTGTGCGTGACAGATGGCCGTGAAATTTGTTAACACACAGCACACCAGGCTGTCTTAAGACAATTCAGCTGCCCCATGCTGACTGTTGGTGTAGCTGAACAGATTAGGGGAATCAATCTGTTAACACATAGTGGCATTAAGTTTGACTGGCTGGTTTAACAGCGCCCCTCAGGCTGTTTGTAACAGTGTATTGTGTGTGTGTCATTATTTAAAATTCTGAGCGCAGTACTATCAAAGCAACATTACAGTGGTTTAATGAGGAATAATTTGCTTTTGATTTTGTATTGTGTATTTTTGCACATCTGATGGGGAAATTCACTTAAAGGAAATTGCTTATTTTTTATTAGATATTATTATTTATTAGAATTTATAGAATAATTAAGTTTTGTCATTTGAAAAATTTAAAAGAAAACAAAAAAAATATATATATATACACAAATGTAATTGTTATTTTTAATTATATATTTATATACTTTTTGAATACATGAAAGACCTTTAAGAGAAATTTTTCTCTCCCCCCTCTCCTAGGTTCTTATTCCTTATTGTCAGATGTAGTAGTCTGAAGCAAAAAAGTTTCATTGTTTTCTCTGTTGCACTTTAGCGCACCATTTCAAACTAGACACTCAGTCATAATCTCCTCACCAGCAGGTCCTTCACAAAAGCGCAGGGGAGAGAAAAGTGGCAAAGGAAGTGGTGAGAGAAAAGCCATCTTAAGATATGTGTGCATGAATCAAGAGATCCATTAAATCTATTGCGCCGGCTTTCCCTGGCACTCCATACATAAGCACCCTACCCTAAATTCTCCCCATAGTGACTCAGTGAAAGGGAGCAGGGATGAATAGCGCACTTTATTAGAGCATGCCATGAGCGGTCAAACAGCAGTGGCGGCCCTTTTCTTTGCCCCCTCAGCCCCATTATTAAAAGGGGCTTTACGGAGCCTTGTAAAAGTGTTTTCTCCTCGGGGGGCCTGCATAATAAAAATTGAAGTCAAATTAAAGTCCTGCTGAGCAAAGGACTGTGGGTGGGCTGCCTCCAAGCAGCAATACTGACGTCCCATTCCCACCACTCATAGCACGACCCTGGGTAGGGCTACTTTTATGCAGCTGACAGCTTCATGAAGGACAGGAACACAAAGTTGTACATGGCATGAAATTGGACACAAAAGCAGAGTGAACGGGTGAACAATTCCCAAGCAGGATGTGATCAGAGAATCACTTGGCGGGCAGAAGAAACAGATGTCTGCTCCACCCGGAAGCAATACTTTTGAGACTTTTTTTTTAAATATATAAAAAGTAAGAGAGAGTGAGAGAAAGGGGGAGAGATGCTGGAGTAAGGAGTAAATCCAGGGGTGGGGTAATGGGTGAAATTTAAACAGTGAGAGTATGCCTGAGTCCGAGTCAAAAGCCAATGAATAAATTAGGGCCTGGTAACAGTAGGGGGATAATAGGCTGTGGAGGTTTGAATATGCTAAAAAGGCTTTTCTGTGCAGAATGTAGGACTGCTCCTTTGCAGCTGTAACACTTTACACACAATAAGCACTCAACAGATGGGAGTCATAGGGAAAAAGAGCTCAGTGTTCCTTAGCTAAGGAGAGTTCCGCCCCAACCCAGTCTTTACCAGCCCACTGCTTTGGCCGTCTGCCTTTGCAGGTGTCCTCCGAAATAAAGAGGAGCAATAGAGTGCAAATGCACTGAGCAACTCGGTTGCTTTAATGAAACCATTGTAAGTTGTAGAGGAACGTCTGTGACTTTGCTAAGAATTTGCTAAAGGTCTCTGGGAAATAACTGATATTTTATGCTTAAACAATAAAGATGCCAAAAAGGGTTCCTAGAAAGAACTTTTCAACTGGTGATGGCAACCATTTATTGCAAATAAATTTAAATACTTAAGTAATTATCATGCACATAATGCAACATTTATGTCCCAGTGGAAACATTTTTGTACAATTATGCTTGGGACAAAAAAATTTGGCTTTACAATTTCTCTTTTTGTTTGGATAAGCATTTTATGATGAAGGACATTTTACCATGATATTACAATTCTAGCTAAAATAAATTATAGCAAATAAAGTTCTATGTAAGAATATCGAAACACTTCTGGGTGATAAATAAAGTTCTCCAAGGACCATAAAACAATGCTTTTCACCCTAGTGAAGAGCCTTTTAATCAGTTGTTAATGTTTGGTTATAATGGAACTCCTAACAATGCCAACAATAACCATTTCTTAGAGACAACCACAATTGTCACCATCAGACAAACATTGCTTAAACATTCATTTGCTAGTACGGACCACAACCGTAAAAGCTGTGGAGGTGAACTAGTTCAGGGTGGCTTTGGAACATGTATAAAGCCAAACCCCTGTTGGATAGGTGAATACAGGAAAAAGGGGTTGAGGTGGGAGGGAGTTTGTCTGATATGGAAATGAGTTCGCAGGGTATAAATAATGCTGAGGGGGGACTTCAGTACTTCGAGATCAGTTAAGAGCTGTAAAAATCCAGAATTGTTTTTGTCTATCTTTCAACTTAGCACTTAAAAGACGGGCCTTACAAGATGTTACAGAAATAAGGAAATATTCGTAACAGAGGAACAGCTGGTGTCCTCAGAATAACAGCTATATCTTTTCTCTGCCACTGAAGAATAAATAGCTTGTACTTAATGACCTTTTGTCCTGGAAGTGACAAATGAGGATGGTCTCTGACTTTTGCACAATACTATATACTAATGATATACTTTCTTGGATGAACAACCTCAGAGGCTAGAATTATAATAATTGAAGTTTTACTCATTTGGCCTCTATTATATGACAAAATCTTTAGTGGAACTGTACCCTAAACTCCTCATTGCATACTTCCCACTGAGACATGTTAAGATTTTTACGTAATATGATTGCTGAACTTTGTGTAGCTGAACAACTCTGTATGACGTTTGGCTTTGTAGCTTAAATGCATACAACTTTCCCAATGAAAATATGGTTTATCTCTGGAGTGGAGACATGGGAGGCTTAGATTTAAATAATTTAGTTATTGCACCTTCAGAGCTAGATTTAATATCCAAAGTCCTCAAGCAGACTTCTCTGCTCTTTTGAATCCATATTTGCTTTTACATGGAATGCACAGGCGGAATATTAATGTGAATGGGAACAATTTACAGGTTCCAAATCAAATAGCTAATGTATTTCACTTTGATGATGCCGGAGCCGATTTGTAATTTCACTATCATAACTAATGGATAAAAAAATTGTTCAGGGAGGTACAATTTTGGCATCAATCTTGTGTACTCTTTCCCTCCCACTCTTCAAATTGATGGACCTAATCTGTCAGCCCAGCATTCAAACGTAATTTAAAAGTGTAGATCTATGGCTAAAGCCCTCCATAAATGTGGTTATTATGACTTACTGCCTGTTAAACAGACACCCAAATCTTACACTCGCGCTGACTTATGAATTGTAAGGCCTTGAAAATAGCCATTTAAAACTCATTAGTCTTTTCTGGATTTGTCAACAGCCATTACCTCTGTGTACATATGAGAGAGTAAGTGCACAAATATTAGTCTTATGAAATATTATATAGTAGGAAAGCAAGATCTCTTAAAAAAAACAACTTATTTTTTGTCCTTAGGGCACATCTGAAAAACTAAACGTTATTTATTAGGTATTAGTCTTTTGGTAGTGTCTTCACATACAAGGGTAGTAAAGACCAGCTCTGCTAACTGCGCAACTAAATCAGAGTGATTTTAGCCTCTCAGATCAGCCAAAACTCTATTTATAATTCTGGGCTATGGAGGACATCTCAGTTAATCACTCTTTGGCTGAATGCATGCTGCCTTAATAGCACTGATATAGATAATGACATTTTCCCTCATCGAAAAGGGGGTTTTGGCACAAGGGTAAAATTAAGGTGCTGTTCCTAGAGGACAACCCCTCAAGAGATTGCTTACTTTTTCCAGTTTGTGTTTGCTATGAATTATTTTTAACTGAATTAGTGTTGATGCTTGGATGCATATCTTGCGATGGAAGCTTTGTGGAATCCTATTAAAAAGAAACTTCATTACTGCAAAACACTCAGTAATGACATGTGATCCAGCTGGCATTTTTACAGGTTATTATGTGCTTGATTTGTGCCGGTATGATTGCTTTGTTAAATTGGATTAAAGGATCTTACTTATTCCTTAACACTGCAAAAGAATAAATGGCTTAAGCACATGCAATGCATCTGCATAGTTTGCATGCTTCAGGACAAGGAGAGTTGAAAGACGATTAAAACCCATCCATAATTCTTAGGTTTGCCACTTGCCATGCATATCAATTTTTGCATTAAATCTGACTATTTACAAGAATTAGATTTAGAGCTTTAATGGCCAGGCTCCCAACGCCAGATTAAACCCAAATCCAGTATTTTAAGGCCAAAGTAGTATTTGTGATTGTGAAACATGGCAATAATTTCCCATATTTATGTATCCAGTGTCTATGTCCATGAAGCCTGCCTTAAGTCACACCTGTACACAAACATGAGGAGTTGACAAATAAATAAAAATGTCCGTAATCACCATATATTTAATGCTTACATATAGTAATATTAGTAATAATATTTACTATAATGTGGTTTTTACTCCTCTCTCCTTACTTTATTGGACTGCTTAATGGTTTGAAATAAACCTGTATACAGAAGAATTCATAACATTTCTGAAACTGGAGCTGAAGGCATTTGGTGAGCTGTTTAGGGCAAAACCAGATTAGGTTATTTAAAAAAAAAAAAACTCCTTATTTAGAAACCTCATCGTGCCCTCTCCCAATTTGGGCAAGATCTATTCATTATCCCATCTCAGCTCACTTGATTAAAGAGAAGGCCCCCATGACTGTCACCTCCACCTAGTGTGACATCTCCCTTCCTGGCCGCCATCTGAACGGTGGCCTCTCCACCGTCCGCGCGTCACTCGGATCATGTGACGGGGATTATTAATGGCCGCCGTCCCTCCACCACTTGACACAGCGCTCCAGCTGTCAGTGGGCTCGTGGGCCGTGTGATTCTGGCGCTGGTGCGGTGCCAGTCCTGGGCTGACCCATCCGTCACTGTCAGCAAGGGCTGGGTGATGAATGGGACTGTGCGGGTGGTGTGGGGAAAGGCGCAAGACCTCGCTCGCTCATTCGCTCCTCTCTCAGACCCGCCCGTGCCAGCTGAGGCCCAAACTGAGGCCTAACTGCTGCTGACCCAACCCCGCTGAGTTATAGTACTACACACTGCTCTCACACGGCATGAAGCTCTAATGCTTTGCATGCCTTTGCATGACAACCTGCAAAGTAAATTATATCTAGGAAAGTGATACTACTTCAGGTCTAGTCTTTTCTGTCTTTGGTGTATGTATTTGCCTCATAAATAGTTGTAAATGAAATATTTTATATCTAAACTACATGAACATACGATATCTGATCATAGACCAGTACCCTATACATGTTTCACAGTTGACAGAAGCAAACAGAAAAGTCCACCGATGATAAAGTGCTGTCTGGAAATTTTGTGGTGTTTTACTTTCCGTTTGTATCCACTTTGTTTACAATGTTATTCAGCATACAACTTGCGCCTGAGACATTGTTTACACTTTTATATTGAGTCCACCATTTGTTTTACAGAAGATTTATTTGTTATCAAACCATCTGTATAAATAGTGTATCAATAGTCTTTACATTTTAAGGTGACAGGTAAGATTGATTAGAATCCATTTCATTACAGCTGTTACAACAGAAGAAGCTGTTGCAGTGGACTCTGAAAATAAATTATTAATGGACAATCATATCTATCTACTGTTTTCTCTTCCCTCAGGCTCTCACTGTCCCATGCACAAACACAAAAGACCCCCGCTAATATAATTATATCACTAATTATGCATTTAATTCAGTTATAAGGAGGTAACAGCTCCCTCAGTGACAGCTTCTGCTGCTAAAAAGCTATTCATTCCTGAGATTAAGAAATCTAATTAAGGGGAAATGCTTAGTTGAGAAATCCTTTCTGGGGATAATCCTGTTTGCTGGCATTAACATCCCAGCTGTGGCTGATGTTAACCCATTATGACAATGTGTGTGTGTGCCTGCATTCGTAGCAATGGGAAGTGCACACACAGGTTGATGTCAGCCATTTGAGTTCAGCACCTGCATTCTGGTCAATAAGGGATGCTCTTTCTTTAAACAGCTGTTTACCTTGTGGTTATGGAGCCGGGAAAGGTTGAGTGTTGACCCTGTTTAACCCACAGAGCATGAGGGGATGTTTGCTCATCAACTTATTGAGAACTTTATATTTACACCTAGGCTTAAATCAGGATAGTCTTCAATCTCAAAGCACCTCTGATGGACAGCATATGACTAAAATGGTAAAAAAGCATTGTATCTGTTTAGAGCCCAGGGTTTAATACAGAAAAATGTGCATGGTGATACTAGTCTTCAGAATAATGGAGATTATGTTGTACATGATGAATTGTATTACATGGGTGTATTAGCTGTACAAAAACGTTTTACAGCATTTTTTGTGTAACAATTTTGTCATTATTTGGTGACAATTTCATAGTATTAAAGACAATTTAAAATTTTTATCACAAAACCCCTTAAATATTAAGTAGTTTGAAAATAGTGAGTGAGAATAATTTGTTCATCACTGCATTCATTGAGGTTCATTAAAGAAAAAGTGCTGCAAAGCATGGCTGATGTCATATAGAAGAATGTGCTGATTGTCATATAGGAGAATGGAATGGAATGTTCTTTTAGGGAACAAACCTAGACTTTAAAACCACTGTTGTACATTTCAAGATACGTTTACACTTTGTACCATTAGTGACCAATAATGTACCTCCACTGTACTTGTATGAGAGTGTAGAGTATCTGTTAAAAGTTCTGTCACAAAATAGTTTTCAACAGTTTCAAGGAGCATTGAAACCTTTAGGTGCATATTTTCCAAGAATGCCACCAACATAAATGTTCCTTAATGTTGATTGGCCTTATGTTTCTAGATAAAAATGTACTGTATGAACTATTTCTCTAAGTAGATGCACTTTAAATGTGGAAAGATTACCTCCTCATTTTTATATATTTTTTCTGCAACCATTGAAAGGTTCTTGGGAATGGTTCTATGGCACTGCAAAGTGCATGGAGAACAGCCAGCTCTAGAGTGCTTCAAAGACATGTGAACAGCATCCATGTGATTAGCTCAGTGACACAGATACGCTCTCCACACACTAGTAATAACAGCTTTTAAATGGAAGTCATCCATAAGAAACCAGGGGCCAATGGGGAGGGCTAGGAGAGGGCTCCGATTAATTCAAATGTGTCCGGTGCGGAGCGGCAGATTGGAAAGTTCCCCAGCGTGTAGCAGGGGGCTGGGCCAGCGTGGTCAGGCGGAACCTCCGGCTCTCTGCTTCCCTGGGACCCCCTATGTCCCCTCCATCACTGTCAATAAGGCAAACTAAAGGCCCCTTACATCATTTAATTTACTATTTCAATGATTACATAGCTCATTGCCTTGCCATTGTTTCACTGATGGGTTTAATTAAGTTGGGATTAATCACGGCAGGTGATATTTAATGTTTTGGGTGAGAGTGAGAGGGAGTGAGCGGCCCAAGATGGGGAATATCACTCTCAGACACTTCACTGAACAGGAGGTCATGGGAAGATTAATACGCTGCAAGGACAGGGGTTAAAAAATAAATTTCCCGCATGTTCTGGCTCTTTGGTTTCCTTTGCTCTCTTCATTTTTCCCCATCTTGGGCCATTGGCCTCCCCACCCCATTCTTTACCTTTTGTTGATTAGTTCTCTCAGGATGTGAGGTGACAGCATGGAGAGGTCAGTTGAATTATGACGGTAGCCTTTCAGAGGTGACCCCTCCCCACACACTGTTACTGTGATCTACATGTAGAGCACTTTTCTTTCCCATCAGCACACTCTAATGAGCTTTTGGGCTCTCACACCTTCATCTCAGCGGCTATTTGATATGTCTCTATATCATCAGAGAGAAAGCGGAATATTTCATGTCATTTCACAGTCTCTTTCAGCTCTCAAATTCAGCGTCTGTTTGATCTGAAATGGATAGAATTGTAAGTTTCGGTACAAACGGGTCTGGTCAGGTGTTTTATAGAGATTTGTCAAAGGAAATATTTGTCTATGAGATACGGTTATAAAGGAGCTAGGATTGTTTTTACCAATGTGACTATAATATTTATATTCAGTGCTAGAAGTTCAAATGAATTACATTTACTCTAGTAATCCAAAATGATTGCTTGGAAGATGTTCTGATGTATATCCAAATTAATTCCTAATGTACACC
The DNA here is from genome assembly GCF_029633855.1 of Hoplias malabaricus. Lineage (NCBI taxonomy): Eukaryota > Metazoa > Chordata > Actinopteri > Characiformes > Erythrinidae > Hoplias > Hoplias malabaricus. The sequence continues at coordinate 12,121,956 of NC_089814.1, forward strand.
ACAAATATAAGCCTTATGTTAATGTAATTTATAATATTATGTTGTGGTTTCTTGGATCATATAATGCAATTAAATATGATTTCAGTATACAACAATAATCATTTCTGATTCTATTTAAGGGGCATTCCAATATGGTAGGTACTTTTTATAGCACAGCATGGCCCCAATTTCATTCATCACTGTTCTCTCACTACAGCATCAAGTATCTATTATAGAAATATATTACAGACCTACTGGGAATCCCCAATCAATCCTTACTGTTAGCCTTGCCACAGCTAATAAATAATGAAATAACAAATAATAAAAAAATAAAACAAAAATTCTACTGTCGGTGCCGAGAGTGAGCAGTAAAAAAGAGCATTTTACTTCAAGAAACATATTTTACCTTTACCTTTCAGGCCGCTGTCTAGATAACATCAGGGTTTTCTTTCCTTATAGTTTGTTGTATTTTGAACTTGAAAGTGGTTGGCGACTATTGGAAAGGACGGTAGGAATATAGACCATAACATTATTACTGAAAAAAATGCTGGTCACCAACAAGCACTCTGCACTTCACACCAAAAACAGCCAAGGATAGATGAGAGTGTTCAATTACTTAGATGTCCAAAGGAAATTATATTTTCATGTGTTCACAAGATGGGAAGAGAAAAAAATTCTTATCCTTTAAGGTAAAAAGTAACTCATCAGAGATAACTAGCTAATTTACTTGCTATTTTCTGCAAATTTATGTGAGAAATATGCTATTCTTTGTGCATAGTGATGTTAGCTCCCTGAATTTTTTTAGCTCTGTGCAATTATTCATTGACGCTTAAGAATCTGCTTTTTACCTACCTTTAAGGTATGTAATGATAAAGATATTTTCTGTAGTCAAATTTCTATAGCAAAAAGGACATTTTGCTCTGCAGGACTGCAGTAGGTTGAGACGGGTAGCGTGACTCAATTAAAGTTTAATTATTCACGTTGCATGGGTTGATCACAGGTTCCTAAATGGTCCTTGGCTTGAACATGCAGATTAAGGAATACATTTTAATGGCAATTTAATTGATCACAACAATTTAAAGCATGTTTTAAAGTTTTGAACTGTGCAGAACTCGACTGTGTGGATTTTAACTTTGCACCTGGTTACGTCCCGAGCTGAAGATACCCATGTTTGTACAGAACAATGGGAGGAGTGGATGTGTCAGAGCTTGGGGAAAATGAAAAGGTCTGAGACGGTCCCTTGATGAGGGCACATTTTATATGCTGTGGAGCTCAATGGAGCAATCCCTTACCTATCAGTCTTTCAGATCGGCCTGTTTGTCAGGCACACGCGCCACGGCTGTACGCTGGCTGGGGACAAATGCTCCTGTGGTGGTGCTGAGGGACTCCCCTGGCTTGTGCCACATATGTTCCCAGCAGCATTAGCCCTCATCTTGGAAAGCCATCTTTGGCGTGCCGCTCATTGTGGTTTTACAAGGAAAAGCTTTGAATGTAATTATTTGTCCAGGGCTCTGGTATCATTAACATTGTAATAGGGCATCTGTCAGTGTTGCGACCTGCTGCTCCGGTTGGACTGGAACCTTGTGTCGTTTTATCTTGGCCTGGATCAGTTCAGTAATTAACCTGCGTCTCAGGTCGACTCCAATGCCACGCGCCACGCTCCATACGTGATGCACACGCCTGTTGTCATCTCCCAATTTGGGCTTTTATAATTGTCATCATCTCTGTATCACAATAAACAAGGGTAAAGCATGCATGATACAAGAATGAGCCAAAGGGCTGATCTTGGGTTTTATTGAGCAAGGCCAGTCAACCATGCAGATTAAATGTGTGTGATTGGACTGGCAAACGGATACCTTCCAGAGGACTGCATTTTTATGAGGACTTTAATTGAAGTTGTGTGTGTTATGTTAAATAAAACATACCAATGAAATCTTATTGGCTACTTCCTGAATATTGTAAAGTTTTAACAGTAATAAAGGATATAGTAGCTCTGTACAAACTCAGCCCTTCAGTGAGGAGACACAACCAGTGTACTGTTGACAACACTAGATGACTGATGAGGGCTGGATTTGGCATTTGTTGTTTGTGGCTGAAAGATGGTTTTCACTTGATTATATGTCTATATAAATAATAGGTGAGGCCAGAATGATCATTAAATCATTGCTTGGGTTCGGAATGATCATTAAATCACTGCTATGGTCTTTGTTTGTGTCCAGATGAACACACCACTATGGGCCATCTGTTACCAGTGTCCTAGCTGTTTTCTTCTTGGACCATTGTATTGACCCTCATGTGGTTCGTTCTCTCTCTCTCTCTCTCTCTCTCTCTCCCTCCTTGGGCAATGTATTGTGGTTTTGTGGATAGTCAGATAAAAAAAACAACAACTTGTGATTACAGTAAGTGATCAGTGAAATCCAATAAGGGGGTTCCACTGTAAATACAAACATGTGTTTTTTTAAGAAGCCATATCAAAATGAACTAACTTAAAATCAACACCTTTTTTTATGCTAAAGGTGACCTTGATCTGTTAGCAATGTTAGGCTAATTTTTGCCAAAAAAAAGTGTGTAATTCAGAGGGAAAAAAATCCACACCTGATCCACACCTGTAACAAAACATTTCCTGAAATAGCACCTACACACATTGTGATGTTATTAGCTAAATAATTCTTGTTGAAGAAGTGGATATGTTGCATATTTCTCAGGATTTTAGCTTGAGAGTGTCACTGTTGGCCCCTCCTTCTCCTTGTTTCAGTCTTGTTTTTCTGTTTGTTTCTACTCTTAGGCTTTCTGTTTCTCATGCCTTTTGTTTTCCTTGGTGTTCCTTTGGTCCCATGTGCTTTCTGTTTCCATTTTGTCCATCATCTTGGACACCTCCTTTCTTATGTGACTGCTCCTGGTGTTGCTCCTTAGTATGTGTTTAAAAGCCTGGTCCTTGGGCTCTGTGTTTGTCAGTCATTTGTGGAGTTTCTGTGCTGGCTTTGGTTCTGTTCTCTTTGTTTATATATCTCAGAATTTCTCAGGTTTTTCCATTATTAGTCTTTATCTTTATTTTATCCTTCTCTCTCACACTTATCCTCTAGTGTTCCTCTTTTGTATATTTGTCTTGGTGTCTGTTCGTTTTACCTAGTTTTGGCCTCTGCCTTTTTGTAATCTATTTGGTATTAATTTTATATTATATTCTACATACCCCTTGGTTGCTTTTTAGTAAAATCTGTTGTCTAGTGTTACTTCTAGTTTTTGTATGTTGTCTCTGTTCTTAGTCTATATTTCTCTGTATCTATTGGCTTTAGTTTTGTTGTTGCCTATGCCTTTGTTTGGTTTTAGTTTTGTTTTTGTTTTTTTTAGCATTTCTGTCGGCAGTTTTGTGTGACTGGCTTTAGGTTTGTGTTTCCTGGTCTTTTGTTTATCATCTTAGTTGTCTTTCTTAGTAGCCTCTTGTCTGTTGTGCTTCTCTGTTGTTTATTCTTTATGCATAATATGCATCTTTGCATTTACATCCGACTCCTCCCTCCCTTGCACTACACCACGCGAGTGTCATATTTTAGTTAAAATATATTTGAATAGCTGCACATCTCTGCTTCATGTGATGTTGTAATAATGGTGTCAAGCTGATAATAGAAAAACTTTTATGTATTGCACTCTTTAAAAAAAAAGGCATGTTGTCACTGTGCAATATAATCAATCAGTTTTTCATGAACATCTCAAATGCACTTTTCTACTTTGTGAAAATGTATCTTAAGATTTTATTCACTGTCTGAAGAATTGCTTTCATCAGTTATTATAAGTTTTTCTGAAAAATCACATTTTGAGATACATGGTTTTGTTAGTTTGAACAACAAATATAACATTGAATTAGCAAAGAGATGACCAAGCTTGAAAGATGTTTAAGTTCAAAACAGTTGCTCTCTTATTTGTAGTTAAATATTCTGCCCTTACTCTCATTATGTAACAAAATTATTTTGAAAATGCAGTTTATTTTGCCTGTCAGTGAGCTCATTAAAGGGAATGTCTACGATTGTGGGGAAATGCTGTTCCCTGATTGGTTGACATTAAGATGCTCTGTGTCTTTTAAGGTGGAACTGTATGTTTCAAGGAAAAACAACTTGTTTGTACATGGCTAAAGTTGAACTTGTCTGTAAGATTTTATTCGCTGTTGGAATTACCAAAGAAACCCATGGTTACTCAAGTTGTTTAGTTTTGAAGCACTTTACGTCTGTGTTTAATTTCATGAAGTAAGTGCTCTCATGAATATAGTGTTTGAATTAACAGCAAAAAATGAATCAATATTATCATCTCGGCTTATGCTTTTCTACATTTGAAGTCCTCTTCACTGATTTAAAAAGCTTTTTATTATTATTATTATTATTATGATTATTATTACCCATTTATACACACTGCGGCTTCATAAACACATTACACTGTTTTCCAGGGCACAAAAAGACCAAATTGGGAGGAAACCTCTGAATTTAATAAAGTTTTTTTGGAATAAAATTGTGAATGTTGCCTTTAATTCTAGCTTGCTGTTCTCTTTGATAATGAAATTTGAATGCCTCAATAAAAGGTGCAGGTGCACATATGTTAAATTATATTTATATTATAGTTTTTACAGCATAACTGCATAATCATATGACGCATAGCTATACAGTTCTGAAAAAGCATTTTAATTTAAATAAAATATTGGAGAATTTCTGCACAAATTAAATACCAAAGATATTTATAACAAAGAATTTAGTTTTTCATTTTAATTGCACTCTTGTTTTTGAGGGGCATTTACTTTAAAATATAAATATAAAAACAGTTAAATAGCATAATTACATTTTCTAAAGTATTTACATTAGAAAAAATTTGTTCTCCATTATAGTAATGTTTATTTGAAAAGATTTATTTTAGTTTCTGCAATAATGGAACAGTTGAACACTGATGTATCACTGATAGTCAAGTATTTAATAAGTGTTACAGAAAATATATAATTTAAATTTTAAATTTCATGCTTTTGGAAAGCGTTACTGCAGAAGTTGCTGAGGCCCTTGACTCTTTTGAGAGGGCTCATTTTCAAGCAGCAGGTAACAAGGTCTAACAAGGGAGCTGGACCTGTCAGTGGGATTAGCTGTAGATAAAGGCACAGAAAGAATGTCAGTGTGAATTACTCAGGAAATGTGCCTGCAGGCAAGCTAAAGGTCAGGAGCCAGAGAGAAGCAGAAGAAAAAGTTGCTTCACCACAGAAAAGAGGGGACACGGATTCCAGGCTGGATTTAATCTCAAAATAATTATTATGCATCCATATGTGAATAACTTTGAATGTGGAATAGAGGAGAGGATACATTTCGGGATTAATTTAGCCCCGGGGCAGCCAGTGGGTGCTCCATGCCCGTGAGATGGAGGCAGCTGAAAACAGAGCTTTTACGGAACACTGCTTGAAAGATTAGAATATATGTGTGCATTTATATTGCCTCCTTTAGTGTCTCCTAAATTATTCATATCATCCAGATCAATTCAGTCAAAATGTGTTCTCTGGCGGAGGTCATACATCTAACAGGGGTTTTCCTCTGCATTCATTTCACTTTAATATAGATCTCTGAGCCAGGCCCTGGAAGCTGGCAGAGACTGCTTTTCAATGACATGCTGATGTGTTGACATTAATGCATTGGTATACGCTATATGTCACTGTTTTACAGACATACAAGGGTGATGTGCTGCCGAGCGCAGAAAGGGCCTTAAGGGTTTTCAATTACATTTGATAGACATGATGATGGCATATGTCAAGCAGAAGCTTTGTTTACAGAACAGATCCAACTGGTATAAGTATCTCATTTCAGCTGTATGTAAGCCACAGAAGGGGCGGCTGCAGTTCATATGCAGGAGTAATGTTTGAATAATGCACTGTAATGAAGAAACAGATGGAGTGACATTTTCTATATTTAGATTTAGGTTAAAGGGCCCATATCATGGAAGTCTGATATTTTGCTTTTTATTTATGTAAACATTGCTTCATTTACCCTCCGGTTTATAAGGCAACATAAGAAACTAATGTTGCCTTATAAACTAAAATGTCCAAAAAAATGTAACATTTTGTAAAATGCAATAAAACCTTTTAACCTAACTAGCATAAAGAAAGATTTTCCAGTGTTGTCACTGAACATCTGAATTTTATTTTGTAAATATAAAAAAATATAAAAATCTGATGCCTGCAGCACACTCCAAGAAAGTTTGGATGTTTATAGAATATTTATATACATTCATTATCTGTAACCGCTTATCCAAGTCAGGGTTGCGGTGGGTCCAGAGCCTACCTGGAATCATTGGGTGCAAGGCAGGAATACACCCTGGAGGGGGCGCCAGTCCTTCACAGGGCAACACAGACACACACATTCACACCTACGGACACTTTGGAGTCGCCAATCCACCTACCAACGTGTGTTTTTGGACTGTGTGAGGAAACCCGAGCACCCGGAGGAAAACCACATGGACACGGGGAGAACACACCAACTCCTCACAGACAGTCACCCGGAGCGGGAATCAAACCCACAACCTCCAGGCCCCTGGAGCTGTGTGACTAATATACATTAGAATCTTAAAATCCATAATAAGCCTGAGTGTTTGCAACCTGTGAGGTAGGTTAAGGTATTATAACTGGATATGCATGATTTTAGTATTTCACCATTCACTTTACATGGTATTCTAAAAACATATTCTGGAGAAATCCCTCTGTTTAAATTTAAATGTTTCCTGGAAATGGGACTTGTACCTTTACTAACATTCAATACTTGAAATGAGTTTCATATTCATTCATTCATTGTCTGTAACCGCTTATCCAGTTCAGGGTGGCAGTTGGTCCGGAGCCTACCTTGAACACACTCTGGAGTGGGCGCCATTCCTTCACAGGGCGACACACGCACGCATACACGCACCTATCGACACCTTTGAGTAGCAAATCTACCTACCAGCATGTGTTTGATAAGTGTTGTAGTATTAAACAGTACTAACGTGTTAGAGTTAATTTAAACATGAACCAGATTGATTTTTATTTTATTGAAAGGATGTATCCAGACTTTTGAATGGTACTGTATATCCACCTGTTGAGCCAACAGTAGGTCTTTTATTCATGTTAATGGCACAATGAGAATTTCAGTCTGGGCAAACAGTCAGAACAGAAATCATTTACATATATTCATCTTCTAGGCTCTAAATTGGAAAATAATTCCGTTTATAAAAAAAAGTAATTATTGCTAATTTTTTTATACATACCCCCCCCCCCTCAAAAATAAATAAATAAATAGAACAAATGGTGGACCTTGTAGAAAAAGTAATAATTAAAATGTAGGATGAGGCCTGTTTAAGATGTTAGCTTTAGCATGGAACATCCATTGAGTTCCTTGTTTTTAATTAAGTCAGAAAACATGCACAGAGGCCCAAACACGGAAAGCTTTATGAACAGTTGTTTTGCTGGAGTTGACAATCTAAGGTTGGTCAAGATATTCTTACAAGACACAGTCAGAAAGCTCTTTTTCTGGCTTTTTGATGTTAAATGTGGGACCAACATGTTAGACTTCATGAATATCTGACAAGAAACTAGATTAGATAATTTTCGTGTCTTATTGGCTTTAAACAAGTGTTTCCAGGCTTGCCAGTGGGACTTTACGCATGCGTCATTCATGTCCCCCAGCCGTGGACCCCAGAGCTTAATAGATCTCTCTGAATCTACTGCTGGTGTCAGAGTGAACTTCTGTCACACCTTTGTCCCTTTTGTCCCTTCTGAGATGTTTCCCCATGGACAGATCTGGTAAGGCCTCTTCCATGGTCCTGTCTCAGGCCTCCCTCAGTGCTTCCCAGCTTCTGGCTGTGCTATCAGTACTCTTCATTACTCCTGACCCCAGTTTGGTCATCAGTCACTTAGTAAAACAAGCCCAGAATTGGTCCTGACTGGGCTACTTCAGTGGTATGGGTGATGTGCTTCAGCTCCAATCATCTGTCCAATGAGCCTGACACACACCTGATGGGGGAAACTCAACGCATCACTCTCACCTGTCCACTCTCTCTACAGCCGTCTCTCTCTGTCTGCCTGTCTCGCTTTACCTCACAGAATGAGGATGCCTTTTTCCCAGACTCTTCTCTTTTACTAGATGGGTAAGGGTTAAAAAAAAAAGCTGTGTGTAGTCCATTGTAATTTTAGTCATTAGAAACATAGAATAATAATGGTGTAGTTGAACAATTTGACTTCTATATAAGGAGCCAAATGTTATATTTCCCTTATAGTATTCCTTTTTACACTCATATCCACTCTTTATGCCAAAGAATTTAACAGAATTTTTTTTGTTACTCTTTCTTTATCCAAAATCGTAACTTTTAAAAGAGAAGGTAAAAACCAATTAATATTCAGTGGAAGTCAGTATAAAAAGTATATAATTCCAAGTGATTTTGGAGCATTTCTTTTGGTAAGTACATCATGAAACATCACACAATGTACAGCACAGCTGTTTTCCTTTGGCCATTGACGATATGCAAACAATCTCTGCTCTGACGGGTTTCTCTGTAATGTTCCTCAATGAAAAAGCAGATCAAGTGGAATGATTTGCTGTAAGGTCAGCATGACTGAGTGTGCTTAACTACTTCAAACTGAACTGGTAGATGACGAAAAAAATGTGAATAATACATCAAGAAAATAACGCCCCATGCTCTAGGCTTTTCCATGAACATGTTCAATGATAAAACATATTATCTGCAGAAAAATGTGATTTCCTGTAGCCTGCCACTATCACACGCACACTTCAAAGTGTCCTTCAAATTTGTGATGCTCACTTCATTAGGGGATTTAGTCAACCCAAGACAATTGCCCTTTAACAGATTCTTTTATGTCCCGAAAAAGGATTTTTTCTCCTATTCTCTATCCATGGCGACATTCAGGCTTCTCAGTGATGAATTCACAATTATTGATGGCTTCATATAAGCAGTGAACTTCTGCAATCGCCCCACATGGTAATTGTAACGGAAGTCATATGCATAAAATTAATTATACTGCTCAATAAGGGCCATAAATCAGTTCACTATCAATTCAGTGGAAAATGCTTCAACCACATGTTCTTTTACATAGTTCAAGGTAAAGAAAAGGGATTTTTGTTCTTGGCCAAATTACACCAATCTTCATTGGGCATTTATTAAACCACAGAATATCTCTTTGTGTTATCTGCCAGTCTGCTCATCTTTAATCTGTCCATACCGCACACATAAATAGAATACACGTTGTAGAAGTCTTGTATTTTGCACATATGCACAAAAATAAGCTATCTCGTAAAATGAGGCCATCAAGAAGTTTAAACGTTTGGCTTAAATACAGAAAGCAATGTTTTTGTGACTTCTACAAGAAAGTCTTTCAAATTGTAGGCAGAATATTCTCCAGCTGAGACACAGATGACAGAATGGATTAAATGTAAAAGCAACACACTTAAGATCACAGTCACACTTCACAGCTAATACATGTTCCATATCATTTTTATTTGATGCATTTATTATAATGAGACATTGCAATGTATTTCATTTCAGGTGCTAGCTGGCCGCTAACTGCTATTATCGGGAAGTCATTTATTCTGTCACACTAAAAGGAATCTAATTGCCCAGATGGAATGCTTAATGAGCACTTAGGCAATTAATTCTCAAGCTCCCTGAATTTGGATTTTGTAACCTAATTGACTTATTTCCCTTTCTGTAGGTCTTTTCTAAACCCCATCCTTGTGCCTAAATGTATACATATATACAGTGAATAGAAGAATATTATATAAAATCTTGTGGAACACAACGTTTTTTTAATGTGTTTGTTTTATTTCCATTTAAATAGTATTATTAAATACAAATAGTCATGCATAATTCTGATCATCTACAGTGCAGTGAACACATCTTCCAATGTTGATTACACATTTTGATTTGATTACACAAATGCTGTTACATGGTATAAATGCTTATAAAATTCTTTGTTCTTAAATGCAGGCGTACAAAAATGGTTCCAAAAGAATGTTGATAAGGCCAGGGAAAGGCTGGTAATGAACCTTTAGACATTTCCCAAATAACCTTTTCTGCTGCCTTTATTTCTTTGACTGCATATATGCATGGTGCTGGTTGATTACCAGTGCATGTAAACTTTTATTTTTATGGCAAGTGAAGGAGGTTGACACACCTTTACATCTCCCATAACCAACTTGTCGCATAACAATAATGCCTTGCAATAATATTAGTTCAAGTAGTTAAGATATTCAGTTTAAGCTATTCCAGCCGATTGAGCCTTATCACCTAACACAAACTGCAGAGTTTACTGCTGTGAGTGTGGCTGCTATTTTAATGAGGTGTTAGAGCGTTGAGATATCCCTCGCATCCAGCTGAGTCACACACCAAACAGCGTGGCTCTGTTTCCATAAGGAGGTTTCGTGTTAGTGGGAGAATGCTTGTATAAATTCATGGGGTCACGGAGTGTGGGTTTGACATGTGGAATCCTCATCAAATCCTTATCCCCTCCAACTGTATGTGTGAATGATTGGAGGAGTCATTTCTCTAGAGATCTGCATTCCCAATTCTGCATTCACACGTTTCACTGATTTCTAATAGTTACCAAAGCTACAGCATTTATTTTACAATATATGAGAATAATGTTTTAAAACATGACAATGCTAACATTTTAATATTCCTGTTTTAATCTCTACATAAGGTTAGTCTCTTTATAAGAGAACAATCTGGCACCAGCCAAGCTGTAAGAGATCCAAGGCATATTCCAGCTAAGAGAGATCAGTAGGATATTCTGGTCTTAGACCATTATAACTGATGTAATCAGTCCCAGGCGGAACTTCAAGGCAGAGTTCCTGACTGTAATAAAAAAAAAGAGAGAAAGAAAAAACACCTTATAAAATTCATGTGTTGCCTCACTATTTGCTAGCTCTGCAGTCTGTTTGCATGCTCAAAACCAGTCTAATGTGTTTACGAAGCCCCAGTGTCAGTAAATGAGCAAATAAACAAGCTGCCTAGGCCCAGTATGTTACGCTTTCTCTCTCTTACTCTCATACTCTCTATGCCTCTCTCACACACTCTCAGAGGCATTTTCCTGATAGCAAGGAGACAGCAGCTGACTACATTTGGCCCATTGAGAGCAAAGTTAGAAGTACACTAGAATGTTCACAGCCCAATTTACTGATTTTCCTCTCATTATTAACTTCTCTTGTTATTCTTTGTAATTTAGATTGGTTAAAAATTTAGTTTAAAAAAATATGTTAAATTGTTTTCTATGGGGCCTACTCCGTATTGTATAGTTGCATATTTGTTGGTACTGTTTGTATTAGTATATTTTCCTGAATAAAAGACTGAGTCTAAAATCAGTTTGTGGATGGTCATTTTGATATTGTCCACAGCCAGTATCTAAGTGGTTTGATGGTGGACCAGCAGGGGCCTACAGTCAGCGGGGTATCGACCGTTTTAAGGCAGTGGACCGATATATTCTTGTTGTCTGGGCTGGAGTATTTTTAGACAACTGAGAGAACGCTAAACATTGTGCACATGTCAAAATAAGGATTGCTCTGTTCCTGCTCCACAGGTGTGTAATATTGACTTATTTTTTGCTGTTTTGGATCACTTAACCCAGGAAACTGCTAACTCCATTTCCAAAAGTGCTACAAAACTAAACAACTCCAGTTACAAATGAGTTTCTGTGGTAATTAAAATTTGAATAAACACTTAGTTACACTTACAGCCGAGTTAAACCTCAGCCACATACAAACAACTGTCGTTTTTTTCCTGTCAAACACACCGTTCCACCTTAAAAAAACGTGGAGCTTAAAACTTTTTTATAAGAAGTCTGCTGTAAACTAAATATAGATTTTTTTATTCTGGCTGAGAGGATTCGTTTTTCAATTGTATAAATAAGCTAAATACAAAGTCAACAAGAATTGTTGTTTAATCCATTCAGTGACCCATTTTCTGGAGCATTTTACTGAGTTAGTTTAGGATCACTTAAACAACATTCCTTTCCAGGTTCTCTTAGCAAACAGACAGGTCCTCTTTGAGCATATTAAAGTGCATATAGATTTGTGTATTTGTTAATCAGTTTATTACAGTGAAATCTCCTATTATGTAAACATTTAATTTAGTCTCACTATTTTAAAAGATGTAAACAAATTTTTAAAATATTACAGATGTCATGATACAGACTGTGACTTTGATTTACTCTGTAAATATGCGTGTACCAATTTCTGCTTAGGAAAGTAATTGGTATCAATTCAAAATGGTTTTCTTATGATGATTTATGTCCTGACTAATTTTATGAGGAGGCCATGTGAAAAGTGAATGATGGTCTCTTTTATTATTGCATTTAACTCTTACGTTAAAGCCACTATTAATCAAAAGTGGCAGCCAGATAATTTATCACTTAATTTTGTCACATGCTGCACTGCTGTGTCAATACACGTTTTTTTTTCCAGTGTTTGAATGAATGACTCAGACACCACGGAACACCAAAGCAGTTCATTCAATCAATGTTTATTTGTTTATTTGATAAAAATGATCATTATTTTTGATGGAGCTGGGTCCCTTTGTAAAGTATACATCTTGTTTTGTATCACATCTGTGAATCAGCTCATACATTGCAATCACAGAGACATGTGTTTGATATGGTTTACTCTCCACATCACAATTTCAGGCCCGGCAGTAATCCCAGGGAGGTTTGTTATTCTCTGGTTAGTATTCATGTCTGTCATGCACTCAATTTAGTTACCCTTTCAAATAATCATGTCCTCTAGTTTAAAGGGCCCATAACCTTGAAAACAGAATTGTTTAGTTTTCTTTAAACAAGAGTATGTTAAAGTTTCTAAATGTACCATTCAACTCTCAAGTCCTTAAGAAAACTAAGTTGAAAAACACTGAATTGCATTGAATGAGAGGTTTTTGTGATGTCATAAAATCCATATTTACGTTGGTTTGTATAAAGTAAATATCTAGCACATTAAACAAAAATTACTTTAAAAGTAAGTGTCACTGACCAGTGAGCCAGCTCGGCATTTAACTGAAGTCGGTCATGGTAATATATCTTTATATTCATTTTAATACAAACTAGTCCCTAACAATGTCTAAACCGTTGTATAAAATTGCACAACTCTTACTGAGGCTTAACTATTTAAAGAATAATTTAGTTTGTAAATTGCACAAACAATGCAGGGTAAAAATGTCCCACCTCTAGCAGTAAAACAGAATTAACCTTTGAGTGCTGATTCTTCATATGTTGTTGCAAATATAAGCTTTAAAGAGCTGGATTCCCTGAGTTTCAAATGGCAAGTGTGGGACATTACACTTCACAATGTAATCTATTATAGCTCTCAGTGTTACAAATTATCATTGCCGTCCTCTTCAGCAGAAATCATTTACAAGCCAATGGGCAGCTAGTGCACTCAATCCACAGCCTTCCTGACTGAGAGAGCATGGGGATGGCACTGGAGAGAATAAAGAGAAAGCGCACAAGAGAAGGAGCTATACTGCTCATCCGTAAGCGAGTGCACTGGCCAATGGGATGCAGGAAATAATGCAAATGACATTTCCTGCCTATCGTAGTGACAGTGTAGAAGAAAGAAGTGATTAGTAAAGCAGTTCAAATGTCTTTACTGTAAGGCTAATTTACTTAATGAATGCTACCCTTCCCTTTGTCTTATAGGCACCCTCCCCTCTGCCCCTGTCTTGTGTGAAGACCACCCAAGAGGGCTTTGGAGTCAGGTACACTGGCATTGTCTGGGGTTCATAAGTTCGTACTATCCTCCCAGAGCTGGATGACTGCACTTGATTCTTTTTCAGACTGGTATTTATTCTTTAGATGAATATCATAAGACACTGTGGAGGCACCATCAAGAGTAGTTTGTAAAAACAATGCAATCCGTGCATATGAAACACCTTCTATAAATTTAAACTCACTTTTCTTGTATACATAAGCGTAAAATTTTATGTTTAACGTTCTGAGTTCCAGATCGTAGTTTTCATCTAAACGTATACATTTGCACTAAGATAAAGAAACAATAGGTGTACAGGATATTAACAGGACATATCATCCCTGTACAAGAGATATCATGTGTCTCTGAAATAGTCTCTGAAAAGCCTTAATTTTCAGTGGAATCAATGTAAAAAGACTTTATTCCAAGCAATTTTGTAACATTTCTATTGGCCCATACATCATGAAAATTTGACATTACATGAAAAAAAAGGTTTAGAAGAGTAATATGTGATGATTGCAGGTGTACAGGCTGTAAATAAATTTAGCCACATGTAGATGTGAATTGCATAAACAAAATTAAGTTTTTTTTTTTTTTTCGTTTGAGTCATGGTATAGATACATTTCTTCCAGAAATCTCCAAAGAATTTGTTTGCCTGAAGTGTACTTTCATAAGGTTATTAATATAATGTCATTGGTTATCACCAATCTCCGTTTTTCTATTGCAGTATTAGAAATGGAAAACCAATTAACGAAAGGTACAAGGACCCATCCCATCTATGCATGCCATCCGTTCTAGAATGGACCAGGAAAATAAATAATTCTGTTATACTAATTTATACATATTTTTAAGTTCTTCTGATTAAGTTTTTTAAAGGAGAAACCATGTTCATATTCATATTTTTTTTTTCTTTTCTGGACTATTAAAAAAAAAAAAAAAAAAAAAAAGATGCCCAAAAGGGATCTTTTGGAGCAAAGACATGGAAGAAACACTTGGGAATTCCCTAAAGCTCCTTTCTATAAATGGTTGTTTAAAGAACCCTTTTTGAAAGTGAGGATTCTGAAGCATATGTCCTGGCCAAAGACCATTTAAGAACCTTTATTTTTAAGTGTGTGAATACAGCTCCTTTGCTGTGCTGAGAGTTGGCACATGTGTCAGGATCCAGTCTGTTTACAGAGCATATCCAATGGGCTGTTAAAAACTTTTCCATCAAATGACGACCTGCCTGAGTGGTTCTCAACACGAGTAGGCCCCTGGCTTAGGGTTTAGCCACTGTTTAGATCTGATCATTTCATGACTAGTTAACATTCATTAGAGCAGGGTTTCTCTACTCCTGATGGATGTTGGAAGGGGAAGGAGGGTGGGGGGCAGGAGGAGTGGCGACGGGGGGTGGTTTAATGTGCCCTATTCATTACACACTCTTAATTCAGCCAAAGAAATAACATACAATGTCTGTGGGCTCCAGAGACCCAGACTTCATTTAAAGGGCTATATCGATGGACCTAGCTCACTCAGCTTTTCAAGTCCTAAACATCTCTCTCTCTCTCTCTCTCTCTCTCTCGTTCTTTCTTTCTTTCTCTGACCCAATCTGTTTATCCCTCATTTTTCTCTTTCCCTCTCACTTTCTCTATAATATCAATCTGCTTCTCTCTCTCTCTCTCTCTCTCTCTCTCTCTCTCTCATTCCCTTTCATATACTTTCATATCATTTCATTATAAACCAGACAGATGGAGTAAGTAGACGATGTGTTAGGCTTTTATAATGTCACCAGTGTATGAGTGTGTGCGGTAGGGTGTATCTCGGGTCTATAGGGGTGTGGACGAGGGGCTAGGAGACATCTGCTCTTCCTTTGGCTTGGCAGTGAGCACAAAGGCCATCAAAGTGACAGAGGTTAAGTCAACCCATGGCACAGCAGCTGCTCTCCCTCCCCATACATATCCCCTGCTGCCCATTCATGCTCCCTCCCTTAGAAACGCCCTCCACTTCCCCCTGATGGATTGCACCTAATATCATTAGCCTAAACATTCAACTAATTATACTTAAGTCTCATTTTGGCCAGACACTTAAACTCATATAAGTCACCTTGCATTTTAATTCATTTATTATATTTCTGAAATAGGATTTACATACAATTCCACCTTACTAAGGAGTGTGTGCGGGGATGTGGGGGTGTGGGGGTGGGCGTAGGGAAAATCAATTAAGTCTTAAACTGTTAGCCATTTATTTAACCACGCGGGGTAAGCAATGCATGCATGGAAGTTAAATCAATTGCATGAGCCTTTTCAAAGGGGAGGGTAAAGAGAATTTAAATGGAGGTTAATAGGCCCCCGCAATGTCTATATGCAGCACAACTGCTGCCAACAGCAGGTTATTTTTCACACAAGGTGTTATAGGGAATCGTGTGCAGAATGCGATTTTTTCAATATAATCTATAAACAGTCATTGATGTATTCTGTGAGAACAACAGTATTCTACAGTGCGTATTTCATATACTTACTTATTATAGAGAGTATGTATACTTTTTGAACATGACTGAAAATGACAAATTTGATCAAATATGTTTTATTGGACTGGAAATCATGTGATTGATTAAATTGCTTATGTAATTATTTATTAATTAGGCTATGTCATTTTTAACTTCTAAAAATATTTGTAAATAAATGAAACACAGATTTAAGGAATAACTCATTATAGTGTATTCAAAAGTTGGTAGTAAATTTCATGTATATTTATTGGGTAATATTTAAAGAAAGCCTAAGTTTATTTAATTAAATTTAAGGAGTTGTTCATTTGATGGGAAAGTAAAACATGCTAAAAAATTTGCACGGGATGATGCAGAAAGCAAATCTGTCTTACAAACCTAATTATCATAGAATGATTATATACAACTGCTACTACTATTAATAATACTAATTATACAAAGATTATATTAAATATTAAGGTTTGTTTGTTGCAGTTTATTAAATCAGCGATTTAAAGCACAAACCCTTTTTTAATGTTTATTTTGGGCTTAGATAAATTAACTTCTGTCATTGAATATTTTTAATATGCATACCTTAGCTGTAGCCTAGGTTTTGAAATATGCCAGACCACATGAATGTCTTATCTCTTGATGTTGGTGGATGCAAGTTTGAGTGATGTTCCTGTGGCTGTGGTGTATACAATTCCACCACCTACCAACCAACTTCTTACACTGCCATCTATAGGATACAGAGGAAACTACAGGACATCTGACATCTTTTTTTAAATTTATATTATTATTTAGCTTGTTCTACTTTTCCCATGTGTAAGACCACTCCAGTCTGAGTGCATTGTCATAATAAAGAAATAAATTGGTTTGCAGTTTACACAAATTCTTCTTCATGTTCTTTGATTCTCTATCACTCAGATGTGGAATCTGGAGTTGTTGGAGTCAGTTCACTTGTATTCTGAAGGTGTGGAAGGTGGAGTCATACAGAGATTGCATGCCAGAAAAGACAATAAAAAACATGTATCCATCTATGCACAGGACCAAAGTAAGTGTTCAGTTGGACAGTATAAACACTATTGTTATGTTATTTAAAGCCATTTTTATTTTATGTTAAATTATTACAATTAATACTGTAATTAGTAGTTGGAAGAGGAAAAGCAAAAATAATTATATACCTAGAAGACATTGATTTTATTTAGTGTAAATTGTATTTTATTAAAAACAAATTATGCAGACATATTAGCATTATTCGTAAGATTACATATGTTTATATTAATATTCAGAGAAAAAGAAACATTAAATTATATTACACGATTATAGTGTCATTGGACCAGTACAAATTACATTGAGCAGAGGTCCATTTTATTCATATACATTAAATTAAGAAAGTTTTTCTCTTCTCTTCTGAAATGTGAAGTTTGTATGTTTCAATTAATATGAATATTTGAGGAAAAAAAATACATACACATATACACAAATATACATACACATACACTTGGATTATTATTATTAGTAGTAGTAGAAGTATGAAAAATTGTTTTTCTTTAGGTTTGTTTACTAATGTATTATATTTTTTGTGGAATAAAATACACAAGTAAATATTGGAATATTAGCTGATTTCTGCATGTGACTAAAACTGAGCTGTGTTATTCAATCGAAGCTGTAAATGCAGAGCTGAGTATAAAGTGTCACTGGCTTCAGTAGTAGGTTCCTTTACTAAGCTAATCAGACTGCAGCAGAAGAAGCTAAATGAATGGTCTGAGTACACAAACTTATTTTTGCATGGATGATGTGCTGTATAAATCTATACTTCAGGTGTTGCTGATGTTTAAAATAAAATACTTATATAAGTAGAGATATATTTTATATAATCTTCTGATCTCCCTGTGTTCCTATGTATTTCTGAAATTGCAATAGAATCTCTTCTGTTTTTGTTGATTACTTGCTTATATGTAAAACCTTGAAACCATTTTTGCAGCATTTGAAATAACTTCTTCCTGTTACATTGTCTGAGCATTTTATAGAAATGGTCGAAATGGCTGGTGAATATCTTAATTTAATCTAAATCTTAAAACTTATTTCCTACTCTTCCTACATTTGTCATTTTAGAAAGCAAAGATTGTCATACATTTTTAATATACACCTTTCAGATACACTGCATTTGAACCATTTTTGAAACAGCGGTAACCTTTATTGAACAGATGATCATTTTTAGATTATCTTTAAATGCAGTGTGTAGCTCCTGCAGACTCTACACTGACAGCACAAAATGACTCCTTCCTTCTGGGACATTTAGAAAGCATCTCACAATCTCTCACGCTCGGCCCTTCAGCCCTGGAATGGCTCAGTGCAGAGATGGATCAATCATGTAATCCCAGCCAGCAGTGGCCGTCACAGACACTACAGAGAAAATCATAAAAGCACTCTGTCGCACTGCTGGCCAGTCACACATGTGGAGCAAAGACTGGTAATAACAAACGATGAAGGCCCAATTAGAGCTTCGGCAGCAAATCCAGCAGACCTCCTCCCATTCCATGCACCAGCACAGTTTGTGCTTTGGAGAAAGCTGTCACACTGGAGTAATCAAATATACTCCTCAATCTAAAACTTCGCTTTGATGTAAATTTGTGAGCGGATGTTCATCACTTGAGCACAGCCTTAAGCAAACACAAGCAGACATTTTCCTCTCTGAACAAACATCACAGGCTCTTTCATGTCCGCAAATAGGACAGTTCATTTATCTACTAATGCCAAAACATGGACGGTTTTTTGTATTTTAGAACAAAGTGTGGTTGAAGGCAGAGACAAATACAAGTTCTATGTTTTAGGACAATGACTATAATGGGGTGCAATTGCAGGTTTATTGAAAAGCAGTGATTAGATCTTGAAAAAAAATTTGTTTCAAAAAGGAAACAATTTAAAAGTCCCTTGGTGTTAAGTTTACATCAGTGCATTTGTTGGCTGTGTGCACTTTTAGAGATGTTTTTCTTTGCTGATTAGTTCTGCATTTCATAAACCATGCAGGATGTAGCTGTCTTTGTTGTCAGTACGGACAGATAATGAAGCCTTCTGTCATGCTTAGTCCATGTGGTTTTGCGAAGCTCAGGGGTTCACTTTGATGATATCGATAATTTCTCAGGGGGGTTATTTCTACAGGAATCACCAAACACTCGATGGGAACACTTTCAAACAAAGGTCAGGACTGCAATAATATTTTCCCTGCGCAACTACAGCTCTTTCCCGAATGGACTGGCCATCTGCGAGATGTGATTCCAAAGCTGAGTAAACTTTTTAGAAGAGGGAGTGAAAAAAAAAAACGCACTACAGAAGGCCATGATATCTGTGTGCAAGGACTGTGTACACCCTTAAACTGTGCGCAGCAACAGTCAGAGACCACACTCCAGTTTATTAGTCAAAAGGACCATTAAATATTACTTTTTCTGGAGATATTTCTGAGGAGTTGAAATAGTCCACTTGCATATGGAAGGGGAAAATACTGAAATAAGCAAAAAGAACTAGAAGTTAAAATATTTATTACAATAGAGAGTAAGTTCTGTGATTCCTTGCATCTTGAGAATCCAACCAACATCTAAATGTAAACGTGAAAAAGTAACACTGAAGCTTTTTTGGAACATTTATTTTTATGAAAATAAGCTTGTATTGTCTGCTGTGAACAGAAGGAACTAATTCTTGAAATTACTTGAGTGAAATGAAATAAACCCATTGCATCAACACCAGCACTTCCAAAAGACACAGTTTTGTTTGTGCCGTATATTTTACTCAGGTGAAAGAAAGATGTGCACACATTCAAATAAAATATTGTGTGTGTGAGCTTTGGCTCTGAGAACTCCAGGATGGCTGTGTTGTAGAGTGACATGGCATGCTTATCTGCGGAGGCTGATCAAGGGCTTAGATGGTGGCTGTCTAAGGCATTTGTTCTGCAGCTTCCTCCTCCCTCCATGTCCTTTCTCATTATTTGAGCTCCTTGACTTTCTAGCCCTGGGTGCGATGAATCCCTATCTGGAGCTTAGTGCATCCCAGGAGGTGAACTGCTCCATGAGAGGACGTGTGAGACACACATCACACTGACAGTCAAACTCACTCTCTCTCCTAACCAGTCCTCGGAGATTTTCCGCATCACATGCCACCTAGGACCGCTGCTGCTGCTGCTGGGAGCTAAAGATATTATGGATGTAATTAGTAGCACACTCATTAACATAACCCAACCCTGCACCAGGTGTTAGAATGGTGGTGTCAGTAAATTTGTTTACATTAAGAGACAGGGTTTATTTGCTTCACTAATAAATATGTTTATACACTGATCAACCATAACATTAAAATGACCGCCATGTTTCTATACTCATTGTCTCTTTTATCAGATTTGCTTATTTTACAGGAGCACTATGTAGTTCTACAATTACAGACTTTATTCCAGATTTTGTTCAGCATGCTTATTGGTCCCCTTTCACTCTATTCTTCAATGGTCAGGACCAACACAGTGTAGGTATCACTGGAGTGGTGGATCATTCTCAACTCTGCAGTGGTACGGACATGATGGTGGTGTGTTATTGTGTGCAGTCTCTGTAAGAGCGGATCAGACACAACATTGCTGCTGGAGCTTTTAAACTCATCAGTGTCACTGCTGAACTGAGATCATTCCACCAACCAGAATTATCCAGCCATCTGTAAGTGTGTCTAACAGGGTGGACAGTGAGTGAAAACAGTTTTCCAGAAGCATTGCTGCGTCTGATCAACTCATACAACTCCAACATAGAGTAACACACCACTACCACATCAGTGTCACTGCTGTGCTCAGCTTGATACACCATCAAAATTATACCTGTTTACTCTGTGGGGGTCTTGTCCATGAAGAACAAGGCAAAAGGGGACTAAACAACCGATGGATTGCAGTCTGTAATTGTAGAAATACAGAGTGCACCTAATATGGTAAGGGGAACTGATTGTATGGACAATCATTGTAGAAACAAAGAGGCCATTTTAATGTTGTGGCTTATTGGTGTACATGTCCTACACAAATATTTTGTTCATTATGTCTGAGGAATGTGTTGTAGCTTATCGCTGCTAGGCATTGAAATAACAATGTGGAAGTTATCATGCTAACCATTTATTACATGACAAATAAGTATACATACACAATTAGAATCTTCTGAAATGATCAAACTCTCTAGTGGTTGTATAATTGTTTATTATGAGCTTACAAAATTAGTTGTTGCCTCAGTTTGTTTTTGCCAGTGTTATGTAAAGACTGAGATCGAAATAACTCCTAATTAGGTTTTAGGGCACTATTGAGTGCACTTTCACCAAGTGTCCGAAACACAAAATTGAATTAAAGTCTGAGCGCACTACAATCTCCCAACAAGCAAGGGACAGTGGAAGTGTCTGAATTCATTTGTATTTCTAGCGCTACTTAGGGGACTAAATTGTGCATTGCTGATTAGCACAATACTAGCAAAGGATTTTGCTCAGCCATGGTCCAAACTGACAACAGTAGCTAGCAAAACAATGCTTTTGTGGGCGGAGCCTGGATAGGCCAACTTCACTCAGTTCTTATTTTCTCTGCATTCATTGCTTACATAACTCTGTTGTGTGCAGCTCCAGCTATGTGCTCGTGGTTTTTGAGGAAGATCTCTTGAGTCTTCCTGTGGTATGAAGCCCCCCAGAGAAGAGGGCTAACAGGCTTTGGGGAAGGGGGAATTTCTCCAGAGAAATGTGAATTTTTTTTTCCACAACAGTCCACAGAGATTGAAGATGTGGGTGGATGGCAGGCCAGCAGTGTGAGTGTTTGATGTGGGAGGTCTCAGCTTCACCCTGCTGGGTCGGACCCCGAGACTTCTCATTAACCGTGTCATCAAAGGCCCTCGACCCAACTAATCATAACATTAGCGTTGACATTACCACACAGCTACGAGCTTCTTTTGAGGGCTCCACAAACATGCCTGCACAGGCTGAGTCATTCCTCCACAGCGAGGGAGCTCCGGCTGAGGCTAGCCTTGCCGGCCCTAACCTTGCTATCATAGCATGCGTGCGTTCTGACACGCATGCACAAATAGTGCCACGTTCAGCACCACCCTCATCATCAACTTATTTTTCTTCCAGAGGTTTCAGTGATAGCGTCAAGGGCATGAGATGGTCAAAGTGTGTGCTGTCATGAGATAGATGGCAAGTATGCAAAATAGTAAGAACATATAGGACACAGAAATAAGTGAAACAACACACACACACACCATTTTTTATTATTTTTTTTCCAATAGCTAGTTGCATAAGGCAATCAGCTGCATTGTTTTATACAGGCCAGTGCCTGGGGGGCTGAATACCCATTTAGTCAATGTTTGGGATGGTGATGTGGTGATGGAAGCTGTATGTACACACACACACACACACACACAAAAGTGTCCACAGCAGGTGCCCTTAAAACATCTCAATTCAAGAAGGGGTCTCTACTTTGGACATGTACTGCATTTTAAAACATTGCAAGAACATGACAAAAGTTACATGTATATTACTGGACAGTGATGATATTCCATAGAACCACTGTTTCGTAAACCTGCCCATGAGGGCTACTTCAGGCCTGAAGGAGAGTGTTTCCTCTTGGCTTTGCCCTTAATTAAAGCAACAGTGATTGGGCAAGGGCCCCATGAGAGATCAGCTGTCAGGGTTAGTAAGGCAAGATTCTCCAAACACTTCCACTCCTCTCCTCATACATTACACCTATCTCTCTCTTTTTCCCTCTGTCTCTCGTTCTCTCTCACTCACTCCGTCCCCTCCCTTTCTTCCGCTCCATCACATGTGCCACCATCTCCTGTCCAGAGGTCGATGGGTCTCCTGTGCCTACCTTGCTTTTAAGCCATCAGCTGTCCCCCTGGGGCGCATGTGGAAGATATATCTCTGTCACCCTCTCCGGACGCTCTCAGGGTAATGCACTGAAGGACACGGGTGCACCCATCACTCCGGACCTCGGCACGAGCCAGAAACACCCCACCTCTCATTTTGGGAGGCTATTACAGACAAAGTCCCCTCTCCCAAAGAGAAAAGCAAACCAATTAGAGAGTGTATTTGCCGTTAAAGGACACTTCCCTGACAAACCCGGCCACAGGGTCGCATGTTTATTATGTCATCCCTTCCTCCGTGTGGGCCATTATTACAGATAAGTGTCGCAGTCTGGAGGTCATTGGAGGAAATGGGATTCTGTTTCTTGCCTGATGCCCTGCATTGTCCGATTATGCCAATGGCCCTCTAAGTGCTTCATTATTATCATTCGCCTGGGATTCATATTTGATTCCAGCCCCAGGTTTATCCGTTTAAAAAGGGTGGTGGAAAAATGACCCACAATGATCATTGCGAGACAGAGAACAAGAAAAGGTTATGGCAAGCCCATCTCCCACTGCTCTGAAAGCCTTTACACATGTTTCCCCGTTCCCAAAAGGCATCGTCTTGAATTTGATTTGAAAGACAAACTCATGCTCTCAACAGGCCCGTCATTGTTCCTTTGAAAAAGCAGCTCCCCGTGTGCAACTATCAAACGACTTTTTAAAAGGTAATTAAACAGCAGGCCTCCTGCACCGGGGGAGAGATGAGTTTCACTTCATTAGCATTCCTGTGTATATTAACTCTTTCCAGGGTACAATCATGGAATTATGAACTGCCACATGCAGAGGGCTTGGAGGCCCCATCTTACTCTCTGGAGGGAGAGAGGGCGTAAAGTGAGGAGATTAACCATGTCAGCATCTTCGCCGCAAAAGCTAGAACAGAATCATCTTCTGTTATTTTTTAATTGAGGAAAGGGTTTCCTATGCGGCAATAAATGGCACGTCCTGTTGAGAACAAAGACGAGCGCCTGATCTGAAAATATTTTCCTTGGAATGGAATTACTCAGCTGTGCATGAGTCAAGTAAACACTGCAAATGGCCTAATTACTTTGACGGAAATTTCCATGTATGTAAGGCTCTTTTACAGGGTAGGCAACGTTCAGAACAGTTGTATGTGTCTAAAAGACAGTAGGCATGTAAAGCTGTAATTTTAATCAGACAAAATTTTGTATCTTGTGTGAGCTGTTTGCCTGTCACTAATAGATTTGCAGAGAGTCCACATGAAATGATTTTTCCAGTGTCTGAAAAGCATACACTGTTGTGTCAGAAACAACATTTCATTTCACTACATCACAACAACTCGTGTAACCACAATAACTATAACTGACCTCCCCAAACCTCAACATCATTGGAGGTGTTTATTGTTACTTAGATCTGGAGAAGCTTCTAAATTATAGTTGGGTATTCTGGTGAAGGATATGATCTGGATAGTTACGGGTTTTCTTAAGGCACTAGGGAAACTAATAGAGTGGACATAGTAATTTTTAGTTATGCCAGACACGTTGCTAGAAGCTTGTAAACTATTTATGCTGTTTGTTGTTGCAATCAGCTTCTGAGACTAAACTTTAGAAGAGAGAAATATATCTCAGCAGGGGATTTCTGCCATTAAATCTCCCAGGAATGAAAACAGACACCAATGACAGTGAACACTGAAAAATGGAAAATTATGCTTTGCAGTAAAAGGAACACTATGGATGGTTTGGCACTTTTGCTCCTGGGCTCCCCCTGAAGTTGCAGAGCGCGATTCAATAAACACACGTTGGTAGGTGGACTTGCTACTCAGAAGTGTCCATAGGTGTGAGTTTGTGAGTGAGTAGAGTGATCAGAATATTAAATCACATGTAATTACTCTGATCGCAATTTTACATGTATATAAGTTTCATTTGCAGAGATGTTGAAACTGTTAAGCAGTTTTTTTTTTTTTTAAATCAAACCTGTTTTGGTATATCATAGTGTTTTCAAAGAGCTATTTGCATGTCACACATAGCTCCGCAGTGCATGCGGTCAGCAGCTCGATGTTGTGCTGCAGTGGTGTGATTAGTATGTGCTGGCCGTAGGGGAGAGTGTATAGGCTGGCTGACCCTTCTGCTCATCTGCATAAGGCTGGGAAAGCAAAGCAGCTCCTTCCATCAGCATGCAGTGACACCTCCTCTCTTTAATGCACTCCCTCAGTTTATAAATGCCCAAAGTGCGATAAACATTTCTGCCTAGCAGGTGCCCAGGTCAGCCGCAGGCTGTGTGAGAAATCCTCCCGCCTCCGCAGTGACCTTAGGACACGTGCGCTTCTGGGCTGTGTTTTTGAGCCTTAATGATTTATGTAAAATTATTTCAGCAGTGCAGCATCTGCACAGGAGTGGCAAATTTGCATAATGGTTTTATTAGATTACATGTAGGACTTCATTTGTTACTCAAAATCATACTGATGCTATGGTAACTTGATTTAGTGTGTGAGGTAATGAATGGGGAAGCTTTTAGAATGAGCTGCCTTTAGTCCCTTATGGCATTTTAAGGCTGCACATCAAACAGTTGCAGCTGCTCTGAGTGTACATATGCTTCAGTATGTCTCGAGCAAACAGATAAGCAGATAGTGGATGCTGAGGTGCAGCTATGGCAGTGGAATATGGAAAGAGGGAAATATTCTCAGACATCTACATTGTAAAGCTCCTGACAGTTGACGGATGAGCCTCCATTATTTGAGAACTAACTACAGTGCTATGGCAGACTAGCAGGCTTGTCTAAGACATCAGCTCCCGTGGAGACATATAGAGAGTAGTTTCTTTTTAGATATATACATATATATATATATATGTGTGTGTGTGAACACTGCTCCGGAATTGTTGGCATCTTTAGTAAAAGTAAGGGAAAAGACAATAAAATAGAATAAATGTATAAATCCCATGTCTGGAAGAAACTGAGAACACATTTGTGACCCATTATAAAGCATTCAGAATACTTTGTAAATGTGGCTATAAGCATGAATGAATATGAACTGTTTCACAGCCATATTTTATATTTGTAATGTTACACTTTACTTCACAAATACATCTTATAATCTTATAAATTATAATAATAAACCTGCATTTGAACTGTATTTGAATCATTGAATACTCTTCAGTCCAAATTGCCTGTCATGTTCATTATTCATTATACACAGGATTTTTTACTCTCTCTATCTAAAGGATGCTTAAATCAAAATCTCTCACGGAGCTGACAGGTTGCTTCATTCTCTCTTTTATTTTCCTCTAAAGCAGAAAAGAGCCTGTCTTCCTGTGTGGACTCTGGGTGATTAAAGAGTTCTGAAATTGCGCAGTGAGATACGGCCTGTGTAAATGTTCTGACTATTTGCTTTTTTTTCAGTAAAAAATGTCCGTTTTGTGTGAATAGAGGCGCTGTAAGATTAATTGAGTCTTGAGGACATTTTCCGCGTCCTATTTCCAAGGCCAGCAAGGACAGAGTGTGTTCTGGACTGGCCAAAACAAAGACAGTGTCTCATTAATATATGATTAATAGCAGCTGGCAAGGTGATTAATTAGTGTTTGTGATGGTGAACATTTACCAGGCATTTATGGCTTTCACTGGAATGCCAATGTGTCTATTTCTTTGCCCGTTTACCCTCCCCAGCAACTCTTCTGAAAGAGTGCACAACTTTGCATATTCTAGTCTTGTCCCGTTTCATTCTCTAGCTGCCCAGAAGAGCAACCTAAGAATGAAGGCCCTCGAACATGATTGATTGCTTTTCTTTTTTATTTGCAAGTTGGAAATCCAGAGTAGTTTCAGTCCTGCCTTATTTTGCCTCCCTCTCTCCTTTGCTGTACTTGTTTTCGCTGAGGTCTTGGGCTCGCTGCTAAAGGTATTTGTGCTGAAGCTCTCTCCCTCTCTCTGCAGTAGGATTGATTTGTGAAGGTTTGTGTGTTTTTCTCACAGAGCTCTTGTCCTGACATTGCCCTAGTCTCACACACACGCTGGCAAGCAGTACAACACAGAGAGAGAGAGACACACACACACAAACAAACTCTCACAGAGCAATTAGGCAAATAAATATCTGAAATAAATGTCGCTGCTCATGAGAGGAACAAGACATTATTACAATGAGTGCCTCATTAATAGCACAAAGATTAGAAAAATATACAGTGCTTAGTAAAATTTAGAAATGTGGAAAACATCCGTCCAGATCAAAGCTTAAAATGTGGTATGATTTTCTTTTTTTCCTATTGTTTTTTTCTGCCCATGAAAATGAATTGCTTATATTTAATAACTATTTTGAATGGAAATTGAATAAACGAACAGAGGTCTTCATCACATGGGCATTTGCACAACACTATATATTAATCTCCATAGTTTTAAGGTTCATGCATTTAGTGATTTGGTTCCATGTGCTTTACTTCTTCTGGCTTTGTGTGACATATCATCACATCCCATGCAGCAAAGGAGCAGCATATCTGGGCTTGTGTCCAACAAATATTTAATTGGACTCAAGAGGCCTTAAATCATGATGCAACATACATTTGATATGACAACAGTAAACCATTTAATGCATTCACTTCAGTGAGCCATTTGCCACTGGCATTATACAGCTCTGTCACTTGGAGATAGCCCTCTCTGTTTGGCCATATGGACATTAATAGTTACTGTTTCGCACTGCAACCTCACACACAGATGGGCTTTCTGTTTCATGATGCTCAGGACTTCCTCTATTCCAGCATTCTACATAAAATCACTCTGAAACACGGTACTCTGCTGAACGATAAAGACAACAGCATAAATTACTCTGTTTATTGCTGTACATTCCAAATTAAGGCTTTGCCATTAATTGAGAACACAACGTCAAAGAGGCATCTGTTAGCTTTGGCCCGACAAAGACGTCTTCACATACAGCTGTTGATAACAGTTTTAAACTTTGCAGCATCAATGTTGGTGTGTTGTATTCTACTAAGTGAAGTGAAATTTAAAAGCATCTCTCACATAGAGACTGATGTCCTGTACGATAATGTTGGTCAATTTTAGTCAGAGCTGCATCAGAAGTAATCTTTCAAATGAAAATGTCTTGGCTTAGTTATATGTGCTTAAGTACTGCTGTATTTTTCTTAGATACACTTTTGCCACTCCCATTCATGATGCCTGTAAGTCACATTGTCTGCGCGGCAAGTTTTAATCACACCTGGGAAGCTTGTGAACTGTCTATGCTGTGTTTGACATCTTTGAAAGTTGAGACCCCGCCCCCAGCACAGCCTGAAAATGGTGGGTGGGTGGAGCACTATTGTGTCATTGAGGTGGGAAAAAAATATTACGACCAGTTCAAGTAAATATTACCACATATTTACACCTCTGTTGGATATTAATAATTTGTCTTTGGTTATGTTTAGGGTAATCTTACATATAATCTTACAATGTTAGCTGTGCAGGAAGTTTAACAGAATGTCTGTCTACTCCTAGCTCCACATCTCCATGACACTCTCATTTTAAAAATGGTTTTGTTCATGGCAAACTCTACACTTTAGGTTCTGATTATGTTAATGCATCTTTTAAAAATGTATAATCAACAAAATGCATTTCTTAATTAATTTTAATGATATTTAAATTTAAATGTAGGGAACCGTTGTATGGATCCTGTTGCCTCTTTGGACCCTGGTGTTTGAAATAATGTGCTCTAATCATTAGTTCATGAGCAAGTCGTCGATTCAAAACAGTTTTTGATATTTTAACGAGTTAACGACAAAAAATGCACATCATGTTTGAAATGACCTCTTCAGATTATTATATTTATTCCTGCTGTGGATATAAATCTATAGTCTGCATTTTCAAGCTCAATGGAAAGCCTTGTATACTTGATTAGAAAATGTTGCCTGAAAACAATGGACATTATCCACACATCTAAATTACTCTCAAGGATTTCTAATAAGAAATATGTACAGTATATTTTGGAGACATATAAATTATGGAAGCATTGGTGTGTAACCACTGGGACTTTTCAGATTTAAAGGCCCATATCACAGAGCTCTTTAATATAGTATGTAAACATGGCTAAAGTGTTAGTGTGTCCTATTTACTCTCCCGATCTTACTGGCCATATTTGGAAATGGCACTGATACAGACCATTTTGTATGTATTTTTTTTACCAGAACTTTTTATCAGAACAGAAATCAAGTACACAAATCGGTCTTAAATTCTTTTTAACGAAAGCCCCTGTTTAGAATAATAAAAACATCATCTTTGTGTTGTCTTCCTCACACTAAGTTCCCACGCTGCAGTAGCCTTGATTCTGCCTTAAATGCCTCCTTGTGTCATATTTTCATTCCATCAAGAGAATGTCAACTGCACAAAAAGAAAAATTCATCAGAATATATGGCTCTTAATGTAAAAGCCTATCGTCCTTTCTATCTTTTTTATTGAGTTTTCAGAGTGAAGTGATGTGGGCAGGGATCAGAGGGTGAGCGCATGGCCACCTGTATGGGCCGCTTGGCTCCTGCTTGCTTATACAATAAAAAGCCTTTTCTGGGAAATTGTTCAAAAAATGGCAAGACTTTTCATCATGGCCATTGAAAGGAGTAACTTTTTTTAGATTATATTTATTGTTGATAATCTCTTTAACTACAGGGGTGAGTCGCTACACCTGAACCTCTTCTTCTGGAGCTGCTGCAATTGCTCTATAGCGTCAACACTAATCCCATAATTCTGTAGGAGGACACTTACCTTCTCTCTCTCCTCTCTCTCTCTCTCTCGATGGGGCCTGTGTAGTAGCTTTAAAGAAAGAACATGAGGAAATAGATTTAGTGCAGCTCTATTTCTTTCATTTCAATAACCTGCATCTCTGGCTTTTACTCCTGAGAGTGCACAGAAATCTGTGCAGTGCACATCCACTCACCCTAACTACAGCTATATGTAATGCATGTGTGTAAATATACACTGTATACATTGCATTTATTTAGTAATTAAAATTCAGTGCAAAAATCAAAGACCACTGTTTTATCTGATCATGTTTCTGGGTCTGAACAAAGCAGAGAAATTTTACAGAAAAATAAAAACATAAGCCTCAACAAAGGTACAATATTTTGTGTTTTTTCTAGTTGCTTTAGTTACAGATCTGTGGTTGGGTAGTTTGTGTACATTTTACAAAGGTAACATCAGTGTCAGTGACTTTTGGGAATAGTCTTTGTTGGGACCACACAAATATATACATAGTGTTGTGCTTTATATGAGAGCACATCCTCTCATTGGTGTTTTGCTGAATTAAGCCCACAACACCTCCAGAAGGCTCAACAGTGAACTCTGGTGTCCCAGACCTACCCCCCTTCAAGACAGCTTTACAGTTCTACCTTACCCTTTACCATCAGCAACCGTAAGTCCACACTGGCCTCCCTGGTGACTAAGACTGTTCATAGCCCCACTGGCACCATTAATGCATGCTCAGTGTTGCTAGTTCCATGTGAATTTTACATGCTACATCACCAACAATGCCAATATCTTCTCTACAGTGCATTTCCCCATGTAATCTGTGCTCTTCTTATCCACAACCACTGACTAGACCTTTCAGATATTTCTGATAACAGGGATGTGGCCTATTTGGCTATAAATCCCCTAACACCTATCTCCACCAGTCTTACATGTGCTTGCCACCTGCGTTCCCTCACCTCAGCCGCCAAGTCTGCATACTTCAGCTTCTTCCTTTCGAATGCTTCATCTACTGCATCCTCAAATGGAACTGTTAACGCTATGAAATAAACTATCCGTTTACTTTCAGGATAGAGCATTATGTCTGGCCTCAGTGTAGTTAACACAATGCACTCTAGGACCTGCAGCTACACCAGCAATTTCCAATCTTGTGCTTCACCCCATCTACCAATATTTGTAGCCTACACACTTTCTCTAAAACATTCCCCCTCATGCACAAAGCTATTTTATTAATACAGCCACTCTTCAATGCATTAATCTCTAGCCGTTTCCTGTCTAACAAACATGCTAAAACCCTTAGCACCTGGTAAATATATATTCTTGCCTTTTTCAAGCACTAAAATATATGTATTAAATAGAAATTGTGATTGTAATATGAATACACAAAATGGTTTAATAATGCTATAATATGACCATATATCAATCAGCCATTTTTTATCAGCTCTACTTACCAGGTAGGTGGACTTTGTAGTTGTACAATTACAGACTGTAGTCCATCTGTTGCTCTGCTTCCTTTGTTAGCTCCATTTCGACCTGTATTTCAATGGTCAGGACCACCACAGAATAAGTAGGTATTATTGAGGTGGTGGGTCTTTCTTGGTGTGTTAGTGTGTGGTATGCTGGTACAAGTGGAACAGGCACAGCAGTGATGCTGAAGTTTTTAAACCCCTCTCTCTCACTGCTGGATTGAGAATGTTCCACCAAACACAAATGTCCAGCCAACAGCACCTAGTGGAAAACAACCTGTGCACACTGATGCTTGAGGATGACTATGACTGTGCAAGATATTTTGCATCTATAAACTGGACCACAAATGGTATCTAATAGTGGCCAATTAGTGGCCAAAGGCACACCACCAAAAGTGCTGACAATGATCCACCATGCAATTAGTACCTGGTTTTTGGTGGTCCTCTGGGGATTTTGACCATTGAAGCTCATGGTAAAATGGGGCTGGCATTGTGCAAAGATATTTCAAGATTATGGCTGAATTATTGCTCCAACAACATAAGACCCTAGGTTCAGGCATTCACAGTAAAGTTGATCACATCTTTAGTTTGTAATAATATTGTATTTAAATCACACCTATTATATCAGAAATAAAACACGAAGAAATTTAGGATATTTTCTCATCATGCATCTCAAATTAGAATGAAAAGGAAGTAATGGGGAGTTGATAGGATCAGCAGGACTCTAATTCACTAGCTATTGATCAAGGCTGATTTCTAATGGGACTGCGGAGCGGATTCAAATTACAGTAAGCTTACTGGTGCTGGAATATCAATGATGGCTTTCCTCAGAGCTCGCCCATTGAATCATGAGCTCCCAGCTCTTATTATATAGTGTTAAAAGTGTGTATTTGTGCTGACAGTGAATGAGATAACTCATTAATAAATTGGACAGCATTATAACTCTTCCATGCTAGATTTTCTTACTGTTGCTGCTTTTTATTGTTTATTGTGCTGATTTTATTTACATTTGTATGTACACTTGTATGATATATATTATGACTCAGATGATTAACAAGGTCCCAATAAGGAACAGGCATATCATCAAGTTTCAGATTAAAAAAATTCTCAGACAACAAGCAAAAAAGTCAAACTTTTGTATGAGAAATACTTTTCCTCACTCGTGCTTTGAGCATTTGGGGGAAAAAAACAAAACAATGTACAAAACAAACAGGTTCCCTTTTCAATTGAAAAGAGGTGGTGTAAGCTAGATTTTTAATAATATACTTGACATCAGAGCAACATAATACCAGTGGAAATTAAAGTCCTCCCACCTCTAGCTGGCTTTTATTGGGATTCCTAAGATTGCTTTGTTCTCTGCCTGACATCATATTCGAGGCTTGGTTTATTTTTGCATGGGACGGGGTGGTTCACCACAGTCCATGCAAATCAAAAGCCTTGATTTATGCACCTTTCTGGTGGCGGCCGGAACATTAAATTTAATTTTGCTGCTGCAACCTGGTTCCACCTTGCGTGGGTCTGACACGGTGAACTGGGCTCAGCGGAGCAGCGGAATTCATTACTTCTCCCACAATATGCGAAAGCAACATTTGAATGAAACATTTGTCTCTTGTCAGAACAGCGTAGCATCTACTTCTCTCTATACAGATTTATTAAAAATAGGAGGGGAAAAAGCCCTCACACTTGATTGTAACAAAGCTGGGAGTCGCGTGGCCTTGGCACATTAGAATAAGGCTTGTTGTTTGTGGGCTGGGGAACAATCTGTTTCTTGCCATGATATTCCATTATTGCCTTGCAAAATGGCACCGAGCAAAGTAATGAAATGTGTTTCTGCTCATGCCTATATTTCTGCATCATAAGGATTTAGGAACACCTTGAAATTCAAATTTATTTAAAGACAAAACCTCAATCTGCATGATTTTCTTTTTTCTAAACGTGGATGCCATTTTTCATACCCTACTTCATTTATTTTCACCTTTTCAGCATCACATTAGATGCTAGTATTCTGTTAAATGTGCATTTGTGTAAGGGACCATTCAGAAATTATTAACCATAAACAAGATAATAAGAGGTGATGCAAAATGTCAGATTGTAGGTTCAAAACATACATCTTGCAATGGTATACTATTAATTAACCACATGTCAAAAAATGTTCCAGTACTTTTCCACCCCATTTTGTTAAAATACGTACACACAATCACACACACACACACAGTAGTGATTAGAGGTAGTCAGCACCCACCTCTGTGCCTGGTGAGCAGTTAGTAGTTGGATGCTTTGCTCAGGGGCACTTCAACCATCGGTGGAGTAGAAAGTACTGATCATATCTTTAGTCTTTTTTTACCTGTTTTGGAAATCCTATATATACACAAAGGGAATATTTTTGAACAGGAAAATGTGGACAAATTAAAAATCTAGAAGAAAATTTACATTAAGGACATTTGTTTTATGTTTTTTTGCTTTTTTTTTTTTTTTTTTTTTTTTTTTTTTTTTTTTTTTTTGGGAGAGGGGTTTCAACATGAGTATCTGCAGAATGGTGCCAATTGTTTTCATAGGAGGTACACCCTTCCTCTTTCACCACTTATTGCTTGGTAGCATATATATATATATATATATATATATATATATATATATATATATATATATATACTGTTTGTATTTTGTGCTGTTATTAATGAAATATATCAAAATTGATGTCCACTCTATTGCTCAAATGGCCACTAGCAGCCTGCAGAAAGAAGACAAAATTGGTTTAGGTGTATTTTCAGTCTCTGTGGCAGTAGGTTCAGATCTTCGGTGCATTTTGTTGTAAACAAATTGCATTTTTACAAAAGCTGACCAGGGGCTTGTATAGTTTCATACCCCAGCTTGACGCCCTGTGCCTCAAGCCACAGCAGTTACTTCTGAACACAGCAGGTCGGGTGGAGAGGATTAAAAAGTAGCAGAGATGTGCATCTGTACTTACACTGTTATGATGAAACTGGCTTAGATGAAATACTCATTGCTGAAACAAAAACCAGCCATGTACAAGGATATCATAGTGTATGTTATGCTAAAACAAGCTCAGATTACAGCCATGTTGCAGTGTATTTGAAAGGAGCATGCCTGATTACATGACCGAACTGTGGCAGGGTGCAACCTTTTGATAAAGTGAATTCTTCCGGCATGCGCGGAGATGGCTGTTGACTTCAAGGGCATGCTGAATATTCCGATTGACTATTCACCTTTTGCTCCTTCAGCCGATTGTTCCGGCTCAGCGGCGGGCCCTTGTTAAGACGCACTCTCCGAAAGCTGGAAACTCGCAGTAATATGGATTTAGCTCAAGTGCACCAGTTGATGATGGATTTCTGCAATTGGAAAGCATGGTGATGTCTGACTTAAGTTCTGTCTGGTGTGGTGTATTTCTTATTGCACCCTTAAGATAATGCAGCTGTTACTGGTAAAGCTTTTGTAATATGTGAACGGGCTTGCCCATATTTGTTGTTTTGTTTATTTTACTGACGCTGTGGTGGAGAGAGAGAGGCAAGAGTGTTTGTCAAACTGACATGGGGATTTAAAGAGAGTCAACAGCTGTGATCTCTTAGATTGCCTATTTCAGTTTAAAGATATGTCATAAAAAAGTGCTGCTGTGCTTTGTTGGAAACTGAAGCAGTATAAACTAGTGAGCTCCTAAACACCTCATGAATTTAATGTCTTATCCCAATTAAATTACGTCAGTTGCAGATGCATAATGTAATGCATTATGACAGTGACAGAACAGCAGAATCGTCTGATTTGTTTGACATTGATTCCAGGCCGAGCTGCTTTAAGAGGCTTTCTGGAATTGAATAGCCGGAGCAGGTCTATCTGCTGTGTGTCGGCTCTGCTGTGGCATTACGATGACTCCAGATCCCCTGGGCCCTTTCAGAGCCGGCCCAAGCAGCCAATGCTGGGATGCAAATGACTTTTCAAGGTCCTTGTGATTGCTCATTAACTTTCAGCAGGCATAAGTTCTAACTTTATTATTGACTGCACAGAATACACAATACACTGACCTCTGCCATGCACAACTAAATCTCTCCCTGCCAATCCATCCCACCGATTTTTTGCATCCAACCAGAAAACTGCAGCCAGCAATTTAGTCACCTTTAGTGTTAACTCAGAGGCCCAGCAGCTACTCTGACAAAAGACCTAGCCACTTCTTTTTCAAGTCAACAAAATCACATACCAACTTCTGTCCTCTTTTATAGAAGTTAAAATAAGCCTAAATATACAGACTTACCTACAACCACACACTGACCTGAGTAAATAAAGACAAGACATTTTTTATATTTTATTCAATTTTTACATTTTATTTTAATTATTAATACTATTTTTTTTTTATAGATTTGAGTACAGCAGCTGACTTATTGTCAGCTGCTGAAGTGTGGATCAATAGAAATGCTGTAAAAATAATAGTCTCTTTGTATTAATGCAAATTATAAGTAATTTTTGGAGCAGCAATGATATCTAACAAGAGTATGTATGAAACATTACATTTAATTACAATGTATACATGTATTTAATAAAAAATAAAGACATATAGATTGTTTCAGTAAGTAAATAAATAAATAAATAAAGGAAATTATCAGTACTATATTATCAGTATTATCAGTAAGAGTCTATAGACTTTGCAGGGTAAGGAAAGATCATGTAGGCTCATTTTTTGCAGTCACATGATGAGCAGGAACCCAGATGCAGCTAACCTGCAGAAAGAAAAAGGAAAAGGAATGCATTGTTTCTTTAATAGCAGTCTTCCAAACAGAGAAACAGGAAGTGGATTATTTATTGTTCGGCAGGCCTTCCAATTCGGCTGCCTGTACCTGTTACATCAAATATTTACCAAAAGCAGAGGGACTTTTTAGCAGGCCGTTATAAATCTCTGGTCTTGGCAGGGGCTCGGATCCCTGCGAGCCCAGCGCTTATGCAGATTAGCGGTGGTGAATCAACATATTATAAGCGGCTGACATTTGTCCTGATATATTGAATCGTTAGCACGACAGAATCACTTAAGCTGGATCCACTAACATCAAGTTTCCTCTCGTTATTGACCCCTGCAGAGCAGACCTGACAAGTGGAACTGCAGCAAAGTTCATTAATAATGTGAAATAAATCAATTGTGGAGGAAATAGAGGAATGGCTGCCGCAGGGTCATTTAGCCCCATCTTTTGATGATGTATGTCCATGTGCTATGTTTCTGCTCATGTTAAACACTACCTGCATTGGTCAAGTGTACATTGTTTGATCATATGTAACAGGACGAACGAGGGTGAATATTATTGTTCTAGTGTATAATATAATCTCATATGAATCCCATTTATTAAAATAAATGATGAATGGTATAATTATGTATTATTACTTTTAAACAAAATGTTTTTCCCACACAGTTTGAAAATGCCAGCTGCCCTTTATTTTTTGTTAAACACTTCATGATGAATGGACCAATAGAAATGGTTCAAAATTACTTGCTCCTCTAATTAATTGTTCCAATATTCTTATTCCTTTAATTCCTAGTCAAAGATAAAAAGGGTTTGATGACACAAGGTTTTGTTCCAATGTTATGCTTTTTTTTAAAAAAGTGCGCAACAGAAAACTGACATTTAATATTCAAAACCCTTCCTATTTTACACTGTATGGCCAAAATTTTGTGGACATATGCATATATATTTATGGCAGTTATCAGATGCTAACTCATGTGCAAATTGCAAAAGTGCTTTGTTATCTTGTTTAAAAAAAAATGTACATCTTTGCCAGTACAAAGTGTCCAAACACCTTTGAACCATGACACTGCTAGATACTAGTATGAGTGCGGTTGATTGGGAAACAGAAAGAACAATTCAAGATTTTTCAAAAATGTAGGATTAGCATTCATGTTTTTGTGTTTCAGGATTAGTGTTCTTATAAATACTGCACAAATACTCCTCATCCAACATTCCTGCAGTGACCGATTCAACTATTCTGGAAACAAGATTAAAGACTGGAGCATTTTATTGAGTTTAGCCACAAAACCGTAAGTAAGGTACTGATGTTGGCTGATTAGTTTTGAATTAGGTATTGAATTGTAGTGCACAACTCTAGAGTTTCTACCTGTACACAGGCCTGTGCTGATGTTTATACCACTCTAGCACACTCTTGATATTGAACATGGTGACCTTACGCTCATGTGTAGAAACTCTAGAGGGCTCTATTATGTTTCATGCATTCTCTGTGGCGATAATACTATACATATTGGAACAGTATTGGGACATGCCGCCTAATCATTGAATTCAGGTGTTTTATTCAGTCACTTTGCCACTGATGTATAAAATCAAGCACCTAGCAGTGCAGTCTATCTTTAAAAAAAAATGTGAAAGATTGAGTCATTCAAAAGAGCTCAGTGAATTCAAGCATTGCACTGTAATCAGATGCCACCATTGCAACAAGACCATTCGCATCATGAATGCTTCAGCATACCAAGATATTTTGGGCAATTGAATGCTTCCAAATTTGTGGGAACAATTTGGGAAAAAAAAACTTTTCTTTTCCAGCATGAATGTGCACCAGTGCACAATGCAAGGCTCTTAAAGGCCTTAAGGAATTGGGTGAGTTTGGTGTGGAAGAACTTGGCCACATAGAGCACTGACCTCAACCCCATTAAACACCTTTGGGATGAGCTAGGACAGTGATTGCAAGCTAGGACCTCTCAAATAGCATTAGTGTCTGACCTTGCCAACTCACTTAATTCCCAAAAGAATGGAAGCTCTTATAGCTGCAATGGTGGGACCAACTTCATATAGTAATGCCTGTGGATTTAAAATGGGAGGTAATAACATTTCCTGTAGGTGATCCTGGACTTATGGCCATATAGTGTATCTGTGTCTGCAGTGGCTGAACTTTAAATAGATTGATGAATTATTAATAAAAAATTGAATCCTTAATTGAATAGCATAAATTAATTGAGTAACATAAATCTCATATATCCAGTATCAATGATAAATATAAAGATTTGTCAAGCAATGTATGCATGTAGATATAAATGATATGAATAGAAATGAAGATATGAATACAGCACGAATTTCATTAACTCAAAAACAGTTTGAGAAATTGACTGCCAACAAGGAGGTAACATGCCTTCTTTTGGATGATTAAATTATTTTCGAAAAGAGTCAAAGTGGCTGAAATGGACTAACTGTAATAGCAGCATGTAGCAATATCTGCAGAATGGAGATACACAGTCTTACCTGTTATGTTTGCTCAAAGTCTTATTGACATTTATTACAATAAATGGTTTTCTCCCGGACCGAATATGAACAAAGATGCTCTCAAAATGAAGATAAATTTTCTGAACGTCTGCCAACCATCTAAAAAAAATGTTCAAACTTCTGTATGCTCATCAATCTGTTTTCTGGTGCATACAGTAGAAAGAGAAGAGTTTAAGCAATTGCTTGAAGTATAATCATAATTCATATTTATATCCAAACTAAGCAGTAAACATTAAAGTGATACATTGTCTTTCATTATAGAGATTAGTTTGATATTACATCATGTTAAAGTAATAACATTAGTGTTTTCACTGAAGCAGTGTTATTGGTATAGTTGTGTGGATTTCGACATTCGTGTTGTGCATATAGACTACACTGTCCGCAGTGCATCCTCTCAAGCCTTAGTGCCTCAGCTGAAATATAGACATGTCCAGAAAGTGTAGATACCACTCATATAACATGTCAATTAGCCATGAGCTAGAGGTGTAAAGCCTACAAGCATGGGGCTCTCTGGAGTAACGTTCCATTCAATACTTTTAGGGGGGAATTAAAAGTTGGCATTGATGGTTTGGAGTTAATCATTGAACTTCAATACTTGACCTCATTAATGTATTTTCTTTTTCAAAAATTGACATTGATATGTTTGTTGATACTGCAGTAGCTTTACTGATAATTTACCATTTGTTATATTCCTATATTCACTCTGAATAGTTTTTGATGCTGTAAAAACTGCCACACACATTTCCGCAGCTTGTCTGTCTCCCACTTTTATTTCTTCATCATTCTTCGCTTCATCGATTCCTGTTCTTCATCAAGGGGCTGCAGAGAGTGGGCAGGCAGTGGTGGGCTTGGCAGCGGTCAGGCCACGGGCAGTGGAAATGCAGTGTCAGCGTCAGCTAGTCGCTTCGTCCTTCAGCACTCAGTGTCTCGCAGGGAATGAAGGTCGAATCCGCTGACAGAAAAAAAGAACACAGAACAGAATATCACTTAATTTGCCATTCTCACCTGAAACAGAGTTGAAACATTGGATAATCCTCTTGGAGCTGAGAATAAGATTAACACACTTAGATCAGCTTAAGATCATAATAAAAACTAAAAGTTTTATAACAGATTTGTCAGCAGCAGTGCACTGTGGTTCATGATGCATGCATTTTGATAACGTAACAGTGTTGGTACTTTGTTCTTCCTGGAAGGTAAAAATTAGTTGGCAAAGCTATGCAGAATATCTTACACCATGCCTCTCCACCATGCTTTGACACATTTGACACATTTAAACACAACCTCTGAAATAAATATGTAATATATGTTATATATGATATTACCACTACACAGAGTAAATGTATCTATAGTGGGTTCTTCAGCAGGAGTGTATTCACAGGGCACAGATTTTTGACTGAAACGCCAATTTTCCTGATGCCAATGAAAAGATTAGAAAATATAATTTGGCTTGCACTCCAGTAATAAAAGATATTTAATCAACCTTATGCCTTTCCCCCCCATCTTGGGTGTATACAAAGAGCTCATCAAAGCAGGTCATAACTGATTATCAGTGGATTTAATCAACATAGTGACACTTATACATCTGCATGCTACCAGTGATCACATACCATCAGTGTTTTACAACAAGGCTTGGGACATAGCATTACCCTGCATGTTTGTTTGGGTACCTTGTGGGAACTTTGTGAATAATGAATAAACTGTAAGCACATGGACACACACACACACACACACACAAGGACACAAATCTGTGGACATTGCTACAGACCAACCAGTGATAAGGGAGAGAGGTCAGGTTGTAGAGAGAGAAACAACAGAAGTGAATAAAATGTAAGTGTACAGCTATATCTGTTTTGTTTTCTGAGGTTACTGTATCCTGAACCTAATTAGGAATTCTATAACTGGTAGAATAAGGTTTGTGGGAAGCGCTTTTACCTGACGCTGATGCTAAGACCATCAAGTTATGTATAATGGCTTCTTGTGAGAAAACTTCCTATCTCCCAAATGATACCTTTTTTAACACTGTTCACTTTACAATAAGTGGAAGCTATTTTTCATAGTGAAAAATAAAAAAGTCATAGTGAAGCACATCCATGCAGTCCATTCATTGTAAAATTTATTAAACTGTGTTGTTTTAAGTTGTATGAAAAACAAAAAATATATATAAAATAGAGGTATGAAATTTTGATTCAGTAGCAAACTATGATGTCAGTGACTCAAATGTGTCCAACTCTGATGACGTAGCACCAAAATGGCTGCCTCATCCCTGCCGATCAAAGTAGAGAGTCAACCTCCACCAGGCAGTGAAACATCTTAGCAATTGTTGGAGACAAACAATGTGATAGCTGAAGGGGAGGGCATGCAGCTGCTTCCCCCGGGACAGCTCTCATGCCAGCCTGTCTGATTGTCATCACATGGTGCATGAGAGCTTGACTTGATTAGGAAGACTGGATCTTAATCCCAAAAAACTAGCGAAGCTACAAGTAATCACACAGCCTATGGACTCGCAGCCAATTGTGAGGGCAAGGCTAATGGGAGCCGACTGTGAGGGGCTTCCAGAAACACTCCAATACTCTCCAAAAGAAGCAAATGTCTAGAACAAAGAACCATGCTTAAAGTAGTAAACAAGGAGTATGGAATAAAGCCAGTATTGACAGTACTAAATATGTAAGTGTAGCTTTCACTGTGAATTATGGGCACATCCTCACACAGCTTATCAAAATTCTGTTTTTATTGATAATTATATAACATTTTATAGTGATTACAGTATTATTAATGATATTGTTGCTCCAGAGAAATGTTAGTTAAAGTTAGCTACCTAATGTTGAAAAACGACTTGCATCAGTCAACTATGGCGGTATGGTGGTGCAGCAGGTAGTGTCGCAGTCACACAACTCCAGGGACCTGGAGGTTGTGGGTTCGAGTCTGTGAGGAGTTGGTGTGTTCTCGCCGTGTCTGCGTGGGTTTCCTCCAGGTGTTCCAGTTTCCTCCCACAGTCCAAAAACACACGTTGGTAGGTGGATTGGCGACTCAAAAGTGTCCGTAGATGTGAGTGAATGTGTGTGTTGCCCTGTGAAGGACTGGCGCCCCCTCCAGGGTGTGTTCCCGCCTTGCGCCCAATGATTCCAGGTTGGCTCTGGACCCACCGCGACCCTGAACTGGATAAGCACTTACAGATAATGAATGAATGAATCAGTCAACTACTTTGATAAGTAACATTGATAGTAAGAATTCTTGCCATACTACACATGAGCAACCACCATTCCTTCATGTCCCTGCCTCAAAATGTGGGCTGTGTGGGTGAAATGTTAGATAAGGTATTAAAAGGCACTTCATGTAAACAATCCTTTAACACCATCTTTCTCTTTTGATCACACTCTCACCTTCGACTCCTCTGTTTAACCCTGTCTGGCTCTGACAAACACACCGATAGTGAAACATAATGGGGTGCTCCCACTTTCAAAGCCCTAGCTGTTCGCTCATCTCTTCTGCTCCCAATAAAGCAGTATTAATTAATCCTGATTACTGCT
Organism: Hoplias malabaricus; assembly: GCF_029633855.1. NCBI lineage: Eukaryota > Metazoa > Chordata > Actinopteri > Characiformes > Erythrinidae > Hoplias > Hoplias malabaricus. Next base: position 12,163,937 of record NC_089814.1, read on the forward strand.
GCTGGGCTAGTCATTGTGTGTGATTGAATGGTAGCATTTACGGTCAATTTAGCAACGTCCTTATCAGTGGACATAGGCCTCATTTGTAAAGGCCTAATTAGCTGTGAAATACATGACAAGTCAATTGTGGTAACGGGGGCACACAGAATGAAGCAGTCATGGGGGGTCTATGTCTGCCTGCAGTAGATACTCTTGTAATGGTGTCTGGCTGGGGCAGATGCAGCAATGAACATATCCACAAAGCTGGAGAATACACTCGGGTATCTCTTACTTCACACACTGCAGCTAATAAAGCAGTATAAAAGGCATGGATATCCACAGCTCTGAATTTCTTTTCTATCTATTTCTATTTCTTTAGTGGAATTTAGGTACATTATTAAACTGTTATTAAAGTGAATCAAGCATTTTTCAGAGCATGTGTAATGTTCTTATAAATCCTATGTCAGTAAAATTAATGTGTGATTTTTCTCTTGAGCCCATACAAATGAAATATCCAAGTGCAAAACAAACAGTACGTTGGCTAAACCTTCAAAGAAACTTTAAGGGCTTGAAGATAATAGCCCTCTCAGGAGCCATGTGTGGCTAGCAGGCGGACAGAGCCCTGTGCCACTGCTGAGATGCAGTAAGGTGCCTATGGAAAGAAAACAGGCTTCGGCAGGCCTCTGTTTACTCAAGCAGGTGCGACAAGACGCGCCACGTTCAGCCCCACATCTGTTTGCCATATAAAACTGCAGGACTCTATCAACCTTTTACATACATAAATGACATGGAAATACAAACATTCAGATTTGGCCTTCAGCTGTGGCTTTTTTGAGCGTCTCATCTCAGTTGCTGTTTATGGCAGCTGGGAAAAGCATTTGCGTCTTCATGCCATTGAAACTGACTAGAAATATAGAAATAAAGATTGTATTTTCCTGAGTTGTCTCCTTCACTGTTCAGAGGAACAGTTTACAGCTGATATGACTGAGCTATGTATTATTGTTAGCAATTACACGCTGAACAGTTTATGTTTCAGTGACAGAGCTCTTATGTTTCAGTGACAGAGCTAATATCTTTTGAATGTATTCCTCGCTGTGCTGAATAGGGAATAATCAGGACAGATAGTTTGAGCTGTTGCCTTTGGCAACTCTCCTCTTTGCTCTGGTCTATAAAGCAGAGATAGCTGTATCTCTCCTCGCTCTCTGTGGCACTCGCCAATTTATGTGGCATCTGATCCATCTTGCTGACTTGCCCATCTGCCCCACGCAAAATATTGGCAACAATTCCACATTACACACTGTAAAAGTGCCACGGAACGACAAATGGAGAATTTTTGTCATCAATAATTGTTGCAGCGTTCCTACGTCAATGTTAGGATGTTCTGTTGTTTCAGATTTTAAATTATGATGAATTCATAATAATAATGAAGGTGCAATAGCACTGCATTATAATTGAGAAAAAAAAGAATGTGGCATTTTTTTATATATATATAAATGTGTCAGAATGTAGCAGTACATTTTGCACAAGTTTGACCCACATCAGCTGAAATTTTTAAAGACTTGTTGGCATTGCAGAAAACGGTTCTTTATAAAATACAACGTCGTATCACAATATAATTAACACCTACTTTTTTATATATTCACTGTCCATTTTTTTCAGCTTCACTGACCATGCAGGAGCTCTTAGTTGCTCTACAGTTATGGACTGCAGTCCATATGTTGCTCTGCATTCTTGTTTTATCCTCTTTCACCCTGTTCATCAATGGCCAGGACCCCCACAGGACCACCTCAGAAGAGATTTGATTTGGGTGGTGGATCATTCTCAGTGCCACAGTGATGCTGAAATGATGGTGGTGGGAAAGGGACAAGCAAAGTACACGAGGCAAAAAATAGATTCCATTTTATAATTGTAGAGCTACAAAATGAGAAAATGGGGAGTGAGTGTAGAAATAAGATGATGCTAATATTCTGATATGACATTGTATACAGGTTTGGCCTTAACATCTATTTTAAAAACAGTTGTATTATAGTTAATGCCTTACAAAAGCACATTACTGTAATAAAACATAAATGGCAGCTTTTTAAAGGCTCTGTGAGTCTCCGTGCATAGTGCTCGGTGCATAAGCATTTCTCTGTTGTATGGAAATGAAGTAACTATCTGCTGTGCAATAACCAGAACCAGATGAATTGGGGTCTGCTCTCTCCTGATTTGTTAAACACAATGCAGCTGCCACACCTTATCTGATTCTGGTTTGTGTGCACCAGAATCCAGAAGAGAGAGACTGAAGTGTGTGTCAAATATTTAATGGATGTATCCAAGTACATTTATCAACATTTATCATGGGCAGTGCAAAGAACATGAGTGTAACTGTAAGAAAGCTGCATTTTGAACGCCTGCCCTTCACCACATACTTTATTCAACATTCACTTTCAGAGTCTCTGCATAATGGAAATAATGGAATTTGTTTAATCATTTGACACCCCTAGTTCAAAGGCTTTGTAAAATACTAATTTCTTCTATGTACATAAATGACTGCCTTTCAACCAGTGAATTCTAAATTAAAGCGACTGTTATGTAAAATGTGCTGTTTTACAAGAGTAAATCATTGGGCTATATTTCCTTTAATGAATGTTTTTATGGCTCCAACAAGGGTCATAGACAGTCAAGGAACGTTTTTTCAGACTCTTCAACAGAACTCTTCCGCCAGAGCTGAAAACCATGGTTGATTTGTCACTATTTTGACAGAAAGAAGGAATCTGGAGACAAAAAGACATTTACTCTCATCAAAGGACTGAAAGGCAAACATGACGAAGGCCTCTGCACACTGTGTCGGAAAGAGAAATAGAGATGAGGTTTGAGTGTACGTGGCTGGCGGGGCCGTGCTGCTGCGTCCTGCAGGGGAACCTGTTTTCTTTGTGTGGAGCAGGCAGGGCAGCGGTGGTCCGAGCGAGGGCAGTGTGACCACGAGCTCTCTGAGCTCAGTTTATTTGTGCTACATCGTGTGCGGCGTAGAGGAATCCAGCATGGTCGCCTCCGTCTGCTCTCATATCCAGGGCATTCTGTTTAATTCCCACAGTGTGTTACTGCATTGTGTCCTTGCCCAGTGAGTGTTTGTTTGAAATCAGTCATATGTTTGTGCATCAGTGTAAATGAAAAAGACCTGACCAGAGAGAATGTTTTGTTTGCCATTTAAAAGACAGGGGTGTGTGTGTGTGTGTGTGTGTGTCCGTGTCGGTGTCGGTGTCTGCGTCCTAACGTTAATATACAAACACACCACACAGTGCATGTAAAAGAGACATCTGTTTGATTAGTTCTATTATGATTATAATAAAACACTGTGGTGAAATAATTGTCTATAAACATTAGAACAATACCCTGTAAGTTCCTTTACATTATATCAACTAATCATGAGGAATAGACCATTAGAAAGATTCATAATAATGAAAAATGAGATTATTTTCCATTAATTTCCATTAAAAATGAGGGATATTTTCCTTCTTCTGTAGAGTTCATACTCTACATACATTCCTTTTGTCTGTAAAATACTGTAAAGACTTGGTATTTAGGAGAAACCTGCAAAACACATCTATTCTATGACTAGAATAGCTTTATAATTCAGTATATATTTGTGCCTCTGGTTTATAACAATTGCTTCTTAAAATATGTTTACATTGTTATTATGTAATTTGAAAATAGCTGCCCTTTTACAGCTTATGGGGATGGATCAATAGTCATGGTCCAAAATATCATGTAATAATTTATTTCAGACTGATGTTAATTAATTTAAAATAGTGGTTAATGCCAGTTCTTGATATTTCTCTTCTGAATGTACACTTTCGCAGACAAATTTCTGCTGTCTCGACTGTTATTTTGACGCTGGATTAGAGGAATGTGTTGAGGTTGACAGCTGTGTCATAAATCACGTGCAACTCAGTGGACTGCTTTCCTGCGGGTCAGAGGTGAGAGGTGATGGGGCCAATATTATCTTCTACTTTGTTTAATTAAGCATGAGAGGAAAGTTGGGCCTCTGGTGGAATTGTGAAGCGCCCTTCCCAAAGCACTGTGGCAGCTGTTCAAAGTCCTGTTATGGAAATCCTTAATATTTAATACATCGATTAACATTAACAACTCGGGCAGAACTGTTTCAACAATTCCATTATTATTTGATATCTCTCCACAGAGCGATGATGGGTGGCATAATGAAAGGTGGATCTCTATTTCAACCTTGAAGGGGTTCGGCGGCCTGCCAGTAATGAAGACGTATTAAACCTTAATGTAGCTTAATGTAGCAGGTGTCATATATCTAATGTACAGAAGCTCTTTCTAAAGCATTATATTCATCGCTACTACCTTAAAAGCCACTAAATCTTGGGGGCTAAGTCTAGTCTGGCTATGATTCCCCTTCATTAATCGATAGAAAAATTGTTAACACACCTTAACTGGGTTCCATTAGTCTGTCCCCATACAATAAATGTGCCAGTGCAGCGCAGTGGGAGTGCAAACTGCCCACTGCACTCAGGTTAATGGCCAAAGTTGAACAAGTGACCACTCAATTTGCAAGGACACCACATTCTCTCAGTGGTTGATGATGCTCGGCCTGATCATTTCTTTCTTACAGAGCAGGAAAGCAAAACTTCTTTTTTATTTTCTTTTTTTTTTCTTTCACCCATGACCATTTTTAAAATGTGATTGCATGTAAAATTCCAGTGTTTTCTAGTGTAAATGCACTGTGCTTTTAACTCTCTTTAATTTAATTAACTTTAATTTTGCTGATGCACAGTGCCACTTATGTTCATGCATAATTCGCTTTGCAGTGGGTTTGTAGCAGATGTGGCAAAATGTCAGCAATGGGCTACAATATTAGAACTGTCATTTAAAAACTATTATTATAAAGGCAGGGTGTTTTAAAATCCAATTTATTTTTATATTATAAAAACTGTAGTTATATAATATTTCCTATTTTTCTCCTATGGTGTTTAATCTTCACAAGGTTTACATAAGGTTTATATGTTATGTGCAAATAAATTAACATGCATTTATTACTATTATTATTATTAGTAGTAGTAGTAGTAGTATGATGTAGGGTCTGATGAGGATTAACCAGTACAGTCACGACAAATATATCCAACGTAAAATTTCATTACTGGAAAACAAAAGGACACTTTTCACATTCTTTTGTTTGACAGAGGTAAGCTGCTGTGATACATTATTTCAATACTTTTTCCTGATCTTGGCGTGACCTCTGGGGCACAAATATCACATGTTGATGATAACATCAATCCCACCTTTCTAAAGTGCTCAGGCACTATATCTTCAAGGCTCACACTTGGTGACATTTCATATCCTTATCAAAAAGGAATCCATGCATTTATCAATCAGTGCTATTACTGAATAGTGCAGACGGAATACGTCCAGTTCAGTCACTCTTGCTTTTGGTTTAACCCGTGACAGAAGTCTCTTGTTGCTTAGTTGTATCCATAGCAGGTTCTGCTGTTTTGAGAGTGTTGGCTGTAATTGAGTTTGGTCGGGGGCGGTTGTGAGGTGCAGCAGCTTCTCTCTGCCGAGGCCACTTTGGAAAGTAATTATTATTGGTATGAGTCAGCTCCAATGCATCACATTCCAAAAAAGGTATTAAGAATATCAGTGGACGTCCAGAGAAGAGGGCATGCGCTCACTTTCGGCCGGACACATCCAGCTGTTGCAGGGGGGAAAAATTAGATCAGCGCAGAAAAGTGCATGTGACAAAGGGGTAATTAAGTCATGTCCTGCTGCCAAACCTGACGGTGAGGAGAGAGAGGAAACGCCTGAGGTAATTGCATTTACTTCATCTTGTAATGTGCCCCATCATAACTGCTAATTCAATTGTACATTCATTCTGCCAGCTCCCTGCCATTAAGCACACATTTAATTGCTTCCATAAAGCTTTTAATATGCAGTGCACAAAGCAGGGACATGACACCCACACCGTAGAACACAGCTGTCCTGCCGTCACCGCTGAGATAACAGGAGTGAGGAGAGGGGGCCGCTCTGGACAGTGCGGTCCTATTCCAAATACATCATTATTACCAACATTCGAGGCCCATTTCACACTTGTAATTCAGGCAGTAGTGTCTGTGTGTGTGTGGGAGGTGCCATCCAGACACAAAAGGAGACGTAATTAGGGCCTGACAACCTAAGCTTTTGTTGCGTTTCCATGCACACAACCGGCAAGGAATGTCTTATCTCATGGCCAGATGAGAGCTTAGGGCCACTCTAGGGCAAAAGCTGCAGATAAGGCACACACACATACACTGGCTAGGAGACAAGAAGAGAGAGCGAGGGAGGATGGAAGAGGAGGAGCAGACAGAAAACGGAGAGATAAAATCCATGTTCAGGCATCGCTCCTCCTGCCTGGCAAACAAGACCACACATTAGAGCAGAACAAAGCCCCCCGAGGAGACAGGCCCATCAATTCAGCGATATGTACACAATCATTATAGCGAGGGAAAACAAAGGCTGGTGTCAATTGCGCCAGCGTTATAAAGCAGTCTCTCAAATTAAAACCTTGTAGCCAAAACTGCATCTGATGGCAGCAGCTATTTAGTGGCAATATTTTATAGGGCGGCCAATGAAAAGCAATAACTGTTTTATTTAATGTATCTGCTCCCTGCAGGGAAAGGGGCCTTAATAGAAGCTGTCGATCAATGTCAGGGCGGGGGGCAATAAGAGGCCTGACTGCAATAAACATGAAGAGAAGATAACAGCGGGCCCTGCTGATCAGCACCTTGTTAACTTCCAGGCCGGCACACCCCGTTTGTCATTTTATTTTGTAACACTCATAATTTGTCATGGTAGATGGTTATCGGAGGCCTGCTCTTGTCTCTTGCCCCCGCACCCCCCCCTCACCCTTCCTCCTCTAATTCGCCCTTTGAAGAGAGGTGAGGTGAAAAATAGCAAGAGGGGGAGAGCAGGCACTTGTAAATAATGTGTATCATCCTGACACCATGGATCTATGGTGAGATCAATATGGGTATACATTGCAGATGTGCTGTGTGTGTATGTATGTGTGAATGATCAGAGGGCGTCCCGGGCGGATGGAGACATCTGTTGATTCACAAGAAACAGGATGTTTACGGGGTCTAAGACATGAACATGTCTCTTGTCTTCAGCCAATACTAGGGGGACATTATTGTTTGTTCGTTAGAGTTCAGCTTACTTGTCACCAAAGCAGACGTGAACAAAGTGCATGTTTGTGCACACGTGAAAGGACAGGCCTATGGTTTGGACGGCTAAAACCCAGAATGAAATTTCTATATCATTTACACATCAACAGAAACCTGCATGTCTGCAGTAAATCTAGAAGAAGAAGCATTTTTTTTGAGAACACAGTACCACTGACTGTAACCGGGCATGATGAACATGTCTGATGTACAACCAACTAGGCTTATGCTTGTAAAACGAACTGTATGATATGAGAACACCAGTGGCGGCTGCTGGTCTTTCAAAGAGGGGAAGCTCTTTGTCGGCTTATATCATAAAATTTGTCAATTAATTTATACATAAATTCTGCCCTCCGTTCCTTTTCAAGAAAATGGCCTGTGATCTTATTGACTGAATGAATTAATGAAACAACATTAAACTTGAACGGCAATGTTGAAAGGCAATGTTGAAATTATGTTAAACTGAAACAAAGAAATACTATGAGTGTGTTTTATTTACACAATGAACAATGGAAATGGTCAAGTAATTTCACCAAGCAAATACCAAGAAATGGGTTGCAGTTTGTCTTTCGACTTCACTCGCAAAATCCCCTATGGGACTGAACCTTCAAGTGATTAAGTGACGATGTAGATCTCAAAATAGCTGTCAATCAAAATGGGATTGAGCCTTTTAATTGATCCTCCAATCAGCTTGCAGAAGCTCCGTGTCCAGACCCGCCCACAGCTCCATTCACCCACAGAGACGCTCAGCATCTGGGGGCGGGACAAAATCGACGTTCAGCTTCTACCGGCAAATGAATTGATGCTATGGGAATGTATGAGAAGTTAACAAAATCGAGTCAGTCCTATTTGTGATAAGTAGTTTATTCTGAATGAACTCGTTTTCAATATTTATGTGTTCTAATGCATTTGTAGTCAATGAAATGTTAACACAACTGTACACATTTAATTTTTGACATTTTAGGGGAAGCTGAGCTTCCGTTGCTCACCACTGGAGAACACATGCAGTCAAACCTGAATGCAATACAAATTTAAATTCATTTCTTGTTTTTATTAAAATTCCTTGAGCTGTTGAGAAAAGTAGTTTGGTTTCTAACTTCTCAGCCACTGGAGATATATAGTCAATACCTGATTTAATTTAAGGATTCACTGATTAATCAAATGTTGGAAATAAAATAGATGTTGGATCATAACTACAAAACTTACTTGGGCATGGAAAAGCATTTAAAAAAACCCAACAACATCCATTTGTTTATTCATTCATTCATTCAATTTCTGGAATGGCTTCAACATCTAATATTGTCAAGTGATGGGGATTTCTGAGTGATAGGATCTGCTCAGGATTTGCAGTTCTTCATTTTTCATGCAGGCAAAAAAAAAACATTAAAATCAAATACTGAACTTTGATATTCAAAGAGTTTGAAACACTTGCCACTTTTTTTATTTTACAGATGTTCTTCTTTTTTTGTCTATATTCTTTCTTCATTAACAGCTCCTTGACAGCACCCCATCATTTCAGACACAGTGTTAAATCGTCTTCTCACAGTGGAAAGTTGTGAGAGTTAAAATTTCCCCTTTTTTTTCAAAAATAAGAAATGTAATCTTATTAATCATATTAATCTTAATATTGAAAGTTTTGTGGGTCTACCATGTCTTGCATATTTTATTATATTTATTCAGAATTTACTCCAGTATATTTTTTTCTTAGCAAAATAAAAAGGTATTATTTAGTTATAATATATATATATATATATATATATATATATATATATATATATATATATATATATATATATATACACATACACACACACACACACACAAATACATACACACAGCAACTATATTCATTTGAAAAGATTGTGGTGACTTTAGCAGGGAGTGTGTGGGCACAAAGTGTGATGTTAAAGAGTTTTAGAGTGTAGAGTGTTTTGGAGTTGTGTTCTTGAATGCTGCACTCCGCAACATTCCCTCAGCCGCCTGCAGTGATTAGAATACAGGAGGCTAAAAGCAATCGCAGCTTGCGCGAGGAGGATGTAGCTTTAATCTTTATAAAAACCTTCACCCAAGTCCTGTGTCCCGGAGGAGCAGCCCTAGCAGAGGGAGATTAAATGCTTCTTCACATTAGTAATGTCAGCACAAAATGATTATCTTCTCTGAATAATTTATTCCCTGCACAGTGTAATTTCCTTATCTTTCCCTTTTTGCCTCTTTTACTGCAGAGGAGACGGTAAATGGCTGTTAGTCTTCAGAAAACCTATGGATCGTCTTTTCCATCAATCAATTAAAAAACACTTACCTCACACTCAACATGATTTATATCTTGTTAATAGAATTTTCTCACTATATCCCTATATTATTATACCCCTAAATTCCATTAGCTATTTTCTTAATGCTCATTTTAAGGCTGACCTCTAAGAGGAGGGAGATAGGGGCACTAGTCTAATAATAGCCTTTGCAAGCCGGATCTCTTTCTGGGAATTCTGTAGGTCAGGGCTTGCCGAGGTCTCTGGACACAGCCATGTTCCCCACTGAATCATGTATACACTTCCATGACCTCTTTATTGGCCTTGCACAAAGACCCCCCAATGCTTTAAAAGAGCAGCATTACTACACAGACATCACACAGAAAGATGGATGTCTCTCTCAGGGATTTTTCAAATGCGTCATAGTAAACATTCAGTTACTGTAGACGTGATCCTGTATGACTCTCAATTTGGAGCCATTTGAAATGTTTTCATTAGACTGGATTTATATTTGTGTTCACAATGTGGATGTTGATGTGTTTTCTGTTCAAAGTACACTCTTATTGTCCACTTCTGCAGCCCCCAAGTGGCCATTCTGTAGACAGAATATAAGTAAGCTTGGAAATTTTAAATGAATAAAATCAAACAAAATATTTTTTTCCTCACAAGTCTGATATCAGATTAACTATGACGTTCCGACCCTCTTTATATAATGTCAGTCTGTGTTGAGTTGAGGGGTGAAGTTTAAAATTCTGTATGATGAAACAGACAACATATATTCAGCTTGACTGAAAAAAAAACACAATAAAGAAAGGGAATTAAAACACAAAAAGACATGAACCAAAAACTGTTCCCTTTGAGCTTACACACATTTCCATCAAAATTCAGGGTGTCTCAAAAGTAATTAAAGAGATGTGTAAGTAAACACCCATATAGAATATGGTGATCTGAATTTAGACACAATCTGTGTTTAAAAGAAGGGGGAAAGGCCATGGTTTACTTGTTCCCACACAGACTTTGTCTAAAATGGGATCACTTTTATATGGGTGATTCCTTATATCTCAGACACCCTGCTTATTCTGACAAAATGAATTGAAGTAAACCTATCCTACAATTCAACTGTTGGACCTTCATAATATGTGAAAATAACTTTGTACAGCTGCTATTTTTCCTAAAGTCATTTCAAGACATCACTATAAAGAGCCTTTTGGCATTTATTTTTTACAAATTTACAAATATTAAAATGTATATATTTAAATTTTATTTACTGATTTTGAAAGGCTTTAAAAAATAATTTACTGAAAATAATGTGAATACGTGATTCCTAGATGTACCAGACCTTCTAATGCAACTTCTGCATCCCCCTTTTTAAAATGTGTATGAGTGATGCTAACACAACATTTAAGGAAGTGCCCTTGACACACTTGCATATACATTTTAAACATTCATTACCTCAGGCCCATCACCATCTACAGGCCCAGTACCCCAGGGGCAGAGAGCTTTGCTCTAAAGGCATGAGTTAAAAAAAACTGGATAGTGTCATCGAATAATCAATCATGTATCTTAGCTTTGACTGCACTCATCTATTACTTAAAATTTTGCATAACATTTCAATAAAGTACATTGCAGAATTAACAGGGGACAATTCACCCAACCTGATGCTTCGGGGTTTACTGATGTAATATGTAGTTTGAATTGCTATTTTCATATGTAAAAATTGGAATTTAGCATAACTTCCATCATAGTAGTAACAACAAACAGTCCAGGCTACCACAAGAAGAGGTTTATTGAACATATTTCCATACATAAATCCATAACATTTTAACATTTTATAAGGTCCAAGAAATCAATATAATTTAAAGTTAAGAATTTTTATATTAATTGTAAAATTGTAATTTGGTGGCTGCAATACTTTATTCCAGCAGTGATGTGTTCTGCTCTAAATATAAACAATAATTTAAAAGCTTAATGTATTTAAAAAAAAATTCTGAGCTCAAAGAATATTTTGCTAGCTTTTATAATGTAAGTATTTCTTTAAAAATAATTTGAAATATAAATTTTGGTCATCTTTAAAATGTCATGATAATGAGACAAATAGAATACCCCCCCACACACCCCACCCACCCCCAGGTACAGAATTGTGGTTTTAGAAGTAGGGTGTCTTTTGAGTCCATTACGAAATGTTTTTAATGAGATGATGTTTTTTTCCCTCCTTTTTATTTTGAATGTATACATTAGCACAAAACTCTGGGCCTATTCTTTACCCCACTATACAATACACTAAAAATTTCAACAGTCAGTATTCACCAATTCAGGGACACGTTTATTTATTTTTACTTTCAGATTTGCTCCTGCGATTCTGCCAAGAGAAATAGGCTAACACATATTCCTGTAGATTTATTTATTGGCCTGGCATGATATGATTTCTTGGACGGTCAGGAAAAGTATTAGTTTAAGTTATAAAATAATCAAATAATGAGTGTTTATCTTGTGTATACACTGCATGTAAACAAAGCCATAGAATTGAAGAGACTGCTGACCTGATGTAACAGGTACTTCTGATTCCAGGATTGAATGTATTAAACCGTAGGGACACACATGCTCTTCTAAGACGTCTGGTGGAGCAAGGGGTTTCAGATATCAAACCTGGGTTTGATGTAGTGAGATGATCCGTACAGTCATAACAGCTCAGAAACAGCAGAACCCTGTGGAGAGAGAGCAGGGCTTCCAGACTCCAGCCAAATACTGGCCACAGTTATTAGATTATCCTAAATCTTCATGGAACGATCAATGGCAATGTGTTTATTTTTGTGCCTTGAGTTATTCATTAGAAATTCAAACGGCCTTAAAGAGGCTCATTAGGATCCGATATGCTGGGCCTTCCAGAGACGTATTGCCCCATTGTAGAGACGGAGGAAAGCCAAGGGACAGTGAAGGGCAGATCCACACACAGCACAATTTGCTTGAGTTTAAATGAATAAACTCCTTTCTTCTTATACTTTCTTTTCACTGTCCAAAAAAATCCATGCACCTCAAGAATGTTTCTGGAGACAGTGCCATTCTTAAATTTTATATAAGGCAGTTTTATTCCAACTAATTTTGGAGCTGTTATTTTAATTATTTCTTTTAAATTTAAATGTATTTCTCACAGTGTAAAAAGCAGCTGATGCGGTTATATGACAAATGAATTGGGGAAAAATTTGGGAAAACATTTACAAAAAACATTTGTGGTTTTCTTTGGACAGGTTTGGGATCTTGAACAAACAGAACTGGATTACAGTATCTGAAGCATGTCTTCAGAAATGGCCTGTGCCTGTTTCCTCTCAGATAAAATGATTTCTAATTTCTTTAAAACTAACATAAACATTGGTAAGAGAGGGAAAATATATGTAAAATGAAAAGAGGCATATAAATGCACCATACTGTGAGAGATGCTTTTGAAATGAAAGAGCACTGATAAATGCAGCTCATTTTAAAAGCCAGGCCCTAAAAGCTATTTTGTCATTATCACATTATTGCATTACCATTACTCGATGTACAGTAGCCAGTTCAGATAATTCATCACAATTGCATTAGGGGGCTCAGATCCCATTTGACTGGGGAAATGGAACATTAATTGGCATTTGTTCAAGCCAAACAAAGGGCATCAAGGGAATACGACCAAATTAAAAGACTTTCAAACACACAGAATAAATCCTGAAGGATTCCTGCAAATTCAGAATAAAAATGGCCACATGGGGTAGAAAGGGTTTTAAATCAACTATTTTGTGAAACTGAAAGCAGTGGAGATTAGTTTCTATCAGAGACAAATGTGTAGCCCAGGGCTTTATGGTTCTAACCATGGATATAAAGTCCATAGTCTATAAAGACTTTAATTGATATAGAACCTTTACGTTATTCTCTTTAAACTCCAAACTGGTAATGTATACTTCTTCAAGCATCTTAAAGAACCACGATTTGCAAATTCGTTTAGAGAACCAAAAGTAGTTCATTTTTGAACTTAGGGGTTGATTTTAGTACTACACAACCCCTATAGGCACTTTAGGGCTGTTTTAAACTTTATATTGTGTTACTTTTTTAAAAATGCCCCAAAATACATTGACTTCCATTAAAATGTAAGAAGGTTTCTCCCTTCTGTTGCTATTTTGGGAGATACATGTTTTTCATTGGACAGGGGGGATATATATAATGTTGATAATTATAATAAAGGATGTATTTAAAAAAAATAAGTAATTTTTTCCCCTTTAAAAACAGGCCCCTAGCCCTGTGCTTGTACAGTTTGGTGATGATTGTGATATGGGCAAAATGGTGATAAAGTTAATCCTGTCCCAGTTTGACACCTGCTTTTATACAAGGCAGGAGTGGAGGCGATGGTGAAGGTGGTGGTGGTGACGATGGGGAGGTGTGGGGATGCAGGGGGAGGTCGTCTTTTTTTTTTTTTTTTCCTTTTTCTTTTCTTTTCTGTCTTCACTTTCCATCTGGGTGCACCTCAGTGAATTGATGGAATGACCTGGACTTGATCTTTGAGGGCAACATGGCTGATGGTTCCTGCAGATTGATAAATTGATTCAAAACTATTACCATGGTAAAAAAGCAATAAGGTCATAAAAATTGCATTGGTCCAACTAAGTAAATCCGGGGCATTTTGGCAAAGAAGTGGTGCAGGGAAATGGCAGGAGGAGCAGGGCATGAGGCGGAATGAGAGAGCGAGAAATGACTTTGAAGAGCTCATCATCTTCAATCTATTTTTCCTGTCTGTGCTTCATGCCGCCGCATAGAGGCACTTCATTACAGAGGGAATAACTGTACACAGGCTGTGGCGGCCGGTCTGCCTCCTGCTCTCCTCGGCTCCTCTCGGCTCCCCTGGGGGGCTTCAGCTGCTTAATACCTCATCACCGGCTTCATTGAACGCTTTAATCTGCACTCCTGTGATCAATAGAACCCCGCTGTAAATTAAAAGGGCCATTTCGTGTAATCAAGCCTGTTAATGCTCATTCTGAAAACCATTATTTGTGGAAGGCATTTAGGGGGAAAATCGCCACGGTGACAAGCCCCCCGAGCTCACAGAGATTATCCACGGACGAGGATTTGGATGCAGCCGAAGGGAAGGGTGAGAGAAGGGGATCCAGGCTGTCCCCTCGGAGGAATAACGTGTCCTGCAGACTGAGAGGGGGATTGACAGAGAGAGAGAGAGAGAGAGAGAGGATGAAAGAAATAATGAATACCAGAGGAAAAAAGAAAGAGAAAGAAAGAGCAGGAGGAAAAGAAACAAATAGCGAGAGAGGGACAGAACACGAGAGAGAAAGGATTTGTAGATCTGTCTTCTGCTAAACAAGGCTGAGTGAGAAAGAGCGAAACAAAGTGGAAAGACAGACAAAGAGAAATGGAATGGAAAAAGGCAGAGACGATAGGAAAAGAGAAATTTGTGGGGGGGGGGGGGGGGGGGGGGGCATTAAAACAAATTGGCCTTGTGCCAAAAGAGGTGGGGAGCAGAGAGACTTGGAAAGTCTGTCTTTTGCCAAAGAAGCCAGAGAGGGAGAGAGAGATAAGATAAGTTTGGAGAGGGGAGGTGCCTGTCTGCTCGGTCCTCCCAACACTCATACACAGCCGATAGGGAAGAAAATGAAATTTTCCAGCCTGCCATTTCTGCGGCAAATTCAATTACTGCAGGCACTTGTACAAAGAGCTGTAACTTCCCTGGGTCTGAAATTGAAAAAAGCTAAGTGCTGA